>NW_026089623.1:2036188-2088231 GCF_024586455.1 Bactrocera neohumeralis
CATGCTCTACCAATTTTTCACCTGTATTAATTATGTATATTCAGTTTTAATGCTCAATAAAATGCCATATGAACATACAATTCGTATTCATATCTGAAATTTTATAGTTTTCAACTTTTGTTACACGGATTTCTGAGGAACGTATCTACCGTGTAAAAAAAGAAAGAGAAAAAGTTGGGTGTATGTATGTATATGCCATAGAAATTCTATTGATACAAATGTACCCAGTTAGAACAGTGAAGGTCATGTTACCTAGTGGCATGTCGGTCACGCGTGCCGGTTTAATTGTCACTATTCCTATCACGTTCTTAAGTGCGAATCAAAAAAGCTCCCAAAACGTTTGTATAAAAAAATATAGTAAAACTATATCCTTCTTTCTCACACTTTCATTAATTTTGGGGCAAATCAACAAAACTGCCTAGGCGGTAATCCACTCCCTTGCCATTCCTTCAACCTAAAGTTCGAAACTTAAAAATATAAACTTCTTGTTTTTTTATATAACTTTTTTAATTAATTTTAATAATAAAATAATTTTATTTAGTTTTACATTAAATTTATTTCATTCATCTTTACACATTTTTAATATAATAAATAATATATACTTGTACATATACATATGTATATATAAAAAAGAAATGTGCTGTCGTGGGACACCAGGTAGGAACGAAGTTCCTTCGGATAATGTAGAATCGATACAATTTGCAAAAAAAATTGTGCTTAATTTTATGTAGGTTGTCCTGATTTTTCTCGCAAATTTCGCTGATTAGTTTTTATTTAAGTACAGATAAGTATTAAGAAAACTCTACTGTCGTCCTACTGCCGTCGGCAAATATAGGAAATATTCAAGTTAGCGGGAGCGACAACTGTCGGCTTGCAGTCGTGTAGTCGTGCAGCTGTCAAAATAACAGTGTCCATAAGAACCTGTATATTAATATTTGACAGATGTAGTTTGCAGTCTGTCGCGCTCTATGTGTTCCGCACTTCACTCAAAACTAATTTGCATACACAATAATGTTACAGATTTTCATGCCTAATTATTTTGCAATACCTAAAGGTAGGCTATAACTAGCGATCTTACAGTCTTTTTCTTACGGGTTATTTCGTACAGTCTTTTTCTTACGGGTTATTTCCTCAAAGCCTGCGCCAAATAATATGCAACAATTCAACTCCCCATAAACGTACTTAGTGCAAGCACAATTCTCAAGTGGTGAACACAATGACTGCGACAGCATGGCCGGCATGTACACAAGACAACACAGCTGTCCATTTTGCATGTACACAATATCGTTGTGGCCATACTAATACCTTTCACTTCAATGAAATTTTAATATTTTGTTCAAAGTGAGATTTTTTATGCAAAAAATAAGTAAAAATTGGTAAATATTTTTTTGTTTTAAATTATCAATTGTTATTACAAATGATATAATAGAGCTATAATAGAGCTATTTTATGCTTTTATTTGTAAAATAACGTCAAGTTTGTTAGAGTTGTGAATAATTTTGCATTTTACATATTAGTGGCATCACCACTCTACCTCCTCTTTCTATCTTCCATTCTACTGTCAACTCTACTGTCGTCCTACTGCCGTTGGCAAATATAGAAAATATTCAAGTTAGCGGGAACGACAACTGTCGGCCTGCAGTCGTGTAGTCGTGCAGCTGTCAAAATAACAGTGTCCATAAGAACGTCTGTATTTTAATATTTGACAGATGTAGTTTGCAGCCTGTCGCGCTCTATGTGTTCCGCACTTCACTCAAAACTAATTTGCATACACAATAATGTCACAGATTTTCATGCCTAATTATTTTGCAATACCTAAAGGTAGGCTATAACTAGCGATCTTACAGTCTTTTTCTTACGGGTTATTTCTTACGGGTTATTTCTTACGGGTTATTTCTTACTGGTTTTTTCTTACGGTTTTACTATCACTTTTTTTTCAGTTAGGTCCCGCAGCAAAATTCCTATCTTCTCCAAGCCTGCGGTAAGGAACTTCGTTCCAAAAATTATGACAATATTATCATTCTTCAGCCTTTCGCTTCCTATATTTTTTTTGCTTAAATCTATGGTGGCTCATTTCGATGGACTTCCGCATTTGTAGCTCGAAATTTGCAAGTCCACAAGTGATGAACGAAGCTATAAAAAATGTTATGAAAAATCAATTTAAAATACAACTTTTTAGGTAAATATGTACTTATGTATTAAATTTACCATATAATATGTTGGACAGCAGAAATTTTGATAGCGGTTTCTTGCCTCCCCTATCGTCCCAGTTACACAAAATCAGGAATTCGTCAGTGTACAGATGCCGCAACACATCACATACACTGTCGAAACTGTCTTTCATTCTTAAAACAAACTGTTTCTGTAATTTGAAAATATTATGCAAAATAAATATTGTTTATTGAAGAAATTGTATACATTAATAACCGTTGCTGTAGCAAATTCTTCACATTTTAGTTTTTCTTCCATTTCCAAAGCTGCAGCTAGTGTTGTTAATTTCTGTTTGTGTGTTGTCGACTTCTTCGCCAGTCAGTCGGCATACTAATTGGTAAACTTTTCGAATGAGCACCTTACATTCGCGGACGGTTTTTTGTTGGGCCATTTCATCGCTTTTTTGAATTATCTGAAAAGAGAACAAGTGCGGTTAGAGAATACTTAAATAATACCTAAACAACAATATCTAAACAATACGTTCTCTTTGTATTGATGAATACTTATAGAACAATAAAAACTTTTATGGACATAAACTTACATTTTCTTTCAAAAAGCTGTCCACCTTTCTTTACATATTATCAACTCTTGAAGACAATTCTTGTAGTAAATTAATAAAGTCAATTTTTTTAAGAAATGCATTTTAATAATTTATTGGATTACCGTTTCCATCCACAGGCAAATTGTTTACTTGTTGCTTTGAGAAGCTTGCCTCTGAGCTGTAGCAAGCAGAAAAGTTGAACTTATTCCTTTTAAATGTCAATTGTTCAACAATAACAAATGCGTAAAAATAAATTGAAAACTAAAATGACAATTTTACATGTACCTTTTACGGGAGTCGAAGACGTTGTGGGGCATTCCTTCAAATAGGTTTCATCAAAAAGCCCTGGTGAATCCATCTGATTAAGAAATAAACGTTTGGCAGCATAAAAATTCATTTGTAATAACTTAAGGGGGTACTCTCTTGTGAACGCATACATCTTACCACTTTTAAGGAAATTTTTTTTTATGCGACTACAAAATTCAATCATTTTAATTTTTTAATATATTTTTATTTGTATTTTGAAATGTACAAAAAAAAATTTTTTTTTCGTTTTTTACATTTTTAATATAATTTTTTTTAAATCAAAGTAGTCCCCAACAAAAAAAAAGTAGTTCACTGGTCATGGTGATTGCGGCTGTTCATGTTGTCTGAAATAAAAAAATCGAATGGATTATTATTCAATAGTTCAAATATAATCAATTTCATTAAAAAAAAATGTCGAACTTCAAGAAAAAGTCACGAAAAACTTTTTTTTGTCGTTACAAAATCGTTTAAAAAAATATTTTCGAAAATAAACAATTCTGGTAGGGACGATATCTATAAATGAGTGGAAGAACATATGTAAATTTTAAAGCAATCGGTTGAATACTTTGTTTTTACGACCATAACAGTTTCAGAAAATGATGATTCGAGAAAAATGCGTTTAAAGTTTCAAGAGCTGCAGACTTGTCATGGCGCCTGGTAGACAGTCGCTTACGACACGTCGGCGACTATGAGCTGTAACTTATCAAATACTATGAACTTCGGTCTGAATTTTTCACAGCATGTTTTCAATGGGTTTTACTGTCAAAATATAAAAAAAATCGAATTTTCGAAGTGATTACATGAGAATACCCTCTTAACAATACAATAATTACAGTGAAAAATATATATTAGAGTGATTCAAAAAAAAAAAAATTTTTTTTTTCGATTGTTACTCGGAAAAATAGGCTCCTAGACACCTCTAAGAAAGCCTCTCCAAACATGAGTTTTTAATTGTAACGTGAAGGTCCTCCTACATACAGTTTTCTATTTTTTCTTATTATCAGATAGAAAAATTTATATCTCGCTTCCAACTACTTAAAAAAATATCTTGTTTCTTAGATTTTGTGGGAAATTGAATGCTCTACAAAAAAGGTCTTATATGATTTTTTCGTAAACCCAAACGTTTAAAAGATATTAACAGTTAAAGTTTAATTATTTTTGGGAAAATTTTTTATTTCTTATGAATTTTATAACTCAATGAAAAAAAATATTATTGTACATTGAGTTATAAAATTTATAAGAAATAAAAAATTTTCCCAAAAATAATTAAACTTTAACTGTTAATATCTTTTAAACGTTTGGGTTTACGAAAAAATCATATAAGACCTTTTTTGTAGAGCATTCAATTTCCCACAAAATCTAAGAAACAAGATATTTTTTTAAGTAGTTGGAAGCGAGATATAAATTTTTCCATCTGATAATAAGAAAAAATAGAAAACTGTATATGTAGGAGGACCTTCCCGTTACAATTAAAAATTCATGTTTGGAGAGGCTTTCTTAAAGGTGTCTAGGAACCTATTTTTCCGAGTACCAAACGAAAAAAAATTTTTTTTTTTTTGAATCACTCTAATATATATATATATATTTTCCCGTAGTTCCTAGGTGGTATATAGGGCCTCCATAGCCTGCCTAGAGACGAAAGCGGCTGCTCCGGAACTAGGCTCGGATGCAGAGGGCTAATCACCTACTCATCTGAAACCCTCTGATTACCGAAACCGATATAAACAAAGTTAAGTGAAAAATACTAATTTGAAAATTCATGAAATAGATGACCTAAAATCGGAATTATGTATAAGAAAAAAAATTTATAAACTGTTTCGTCTTTTTCTATTTTAAACAAATATGAGTCCAATTTATTTGCCAACAAAATACCTAAACCAGATGACGATTCCAATGGTTCTTAAAATTAGTTTTCAACACCCAGGAAACAATACGCCGATAAAATAGCGACACCAGATTCCTCTGTTATGCCTGTAACTTTTATGGGACTTCATTTTGACTAAAACAATAGGAGTATTTCCCTTTTTTAAAATATATTTAAACAAATTAATTTTCAATATTTTATTGCAATTAAAATCTGGAATACTTCTTTCTTCAAGCCTTAAATTTAATTGCTGCAGGATTTTACTGGGCTTTTTTATAAGTTTTTATAAATACTGCATGTAATTTTCAAACTTGTAAGCGGAAAAGTTATCTAGAGGACGATATTGCTTGGTGCAGTCAGTTAAATGGAGTAAACCGTGTATATTGTAAGTAAGTGGTCTCCGTATAGTACATTTCCAATCAAATCAACGAATTCTTCCAAGATTTGTTGGGCAACATTGGCTTCAGTACTATAAGACTTCTTGCATGATAGTAGCCTTATACCTGCGTGCAATAAGAGGAAATGGTAGTAATGGTCACCACCAATGCAATCCTTTAAGACAAATATACCTATATACAATAAGGACTGCCTAAATTCTGTCGCTTTCCAATTGCTGATTTCATCTAAACTTCTACATATTCGACCGAACTCTGAAGGAACTAAATTGGAGAGGAAGGTTATTTTGTCGTTAACTTTGCTTACGTTTATATTGCCTTTTTTAATCAACAAATGAAGCAACTTTTTACATACACCAAGATCTACAATGCGCATTGGGTCTAAATGAAATTGGACAACCATTTTGAAATTTCCTGACTCTAAAATGATTTCTCTAAATTTAAAAGGATTAATGTGATGTGATCTGTCACTTCTATTTTTAAAAGATTGGTCAGTTCTTAAATGTTTTATTTGTTTTGAAAAACAAACTCTCCTTTCTTTGTAGTCACCCACTTGATCACATTTAGAACAACTACTTTTTCCAGTGTGCGACGGCACACCTGTAAAAAAATCTCGAGCGGGAGCATCGCAGCAAAACAAACGAATGTCCAATTTCTTCTTTACAGGATAAGTATGTACCAACCTTTTTTTTGTTTTTTGCAATAGTTCTTTTTTTGGAATCTGCTTTTTGTTTTAAAAGCCTAAGAATAAGTAATGAAATCTTAAATCTATTTAAAAAGTAGACACGATCAAGCAAGTGATTGAGCTGTTTTGGTGATACCATGCTCCTTAGAACGCAGACATATCCCTTCTTTTGGGTTTGGGTGATCTCGGAGTTTAGATATATATTTAATTCTGCTGTCTTCAACTTCTTTCTTTATCATAGAATTACCAAGGTCTTCATAGATATTTTCTTTATGCATGTACCATGGTGAACACGGGATCGTTCTAAGCATTTTTGATTGTATTATATCAATATTAGTTGCACAGGTCGTACCCCACAGTTGAATGCCATACATCCAAATCGGCTTTATGACCGCATTATATAAAAGCACTTTGTTGTCTAGGCTAAGTTTGGAGTTTTTATTTAAAAGCCAATTTAAATTTGCAGCTCTTATCTTCATGCAAGTTATTTTACTAGATATATGTTTTCCCCACGTAAGTCTTCTATCTAGGTGAATATCAGGATAAGTTACTTCATTCGCTTCGGGTACTAAAATATTGTTAATTTTTACGGCCGGACACATTTTTGGTCTTAGCGAAAACGTAACATGCTTACACTTTTGTTCATTCACATTTATACGCCAGTTGGCTAGCCATTCTTCGGCAGAACTTAAGTGCTGGGCTAATTTTCTTGATGCTATTATGTGGCATTTCTTACGGCTCACTAAAGCATGTCATCCCCAAAAGTTGATGTTAATACATTATTAGCTGTTGGAAGATCTGCTGTATATATAATGTATAGAGTTGGACCTAAAACACTACCCTGTGGTGCACCAGCCCTTATCTGTCGTTCATCAGATATGAAATCTCCCACTTTTACCATTAATTACCTATTTTTTAAACAAGACTTCAATGTTTTATACAATTCTAAAGGTAAAATATTTTTAATCTTATATAAAAGGCCTTCATGCCACACCTTATCAAACGCCTGAGCCACGTCTAGAAATATAGCTAAACAGTACTCTCTGTGCTCAAATGCTTTTCTTATTTCGTTAGTAATTCTATTTACTTGCTCTATCGTGCTATGCTTTTCACGAAACTCGAATTAATGCGTTGGTATTATATTATTTTCGTGGAGGAAAGGAGTCATCTTTGATAATAACACTTTTTCAAATATTTTAGAAAGACAGGGTAGAAGACTGATTGGTCTGTATGCAGTGGCGTAGCTACAACTTCGGGCGCCCGGGGCCAAGGATATTCTGCCGCCCCCTTTTGTCAACCTACCTACAAGTTTCATGAGGTGGTTCGAACAAAATTGAATTTTTACAAAATACCTTCGACATTAAGTATATAAAAATTAGGAACTAGAAGCCACACGAATTCTGAAGTTCCAAAATTCTCACAATACGGTTTTTGAGGAAATTGATAGTAAATTTGTTAAAAGCCATAGAAAAAACTCATTTTTGTCCTATATCTTGTACACTTTTGACACAATTTGCAGGAATTTTTGCCTGAATTGGAGTTTTTAAATACTATTTTGCCGCCCCCAAGACGTTGCGCCCGGGGCGACGGCCCCCTTAGGCAATGTGGGGGCATTAGGCATAATGATAAAGTAGATCCGAATTTCGAATAGAATACATTTTCGAATCGAGTTACAAAATAGGCCCCCAGGAGATATTATATCCAGCTTATTATGCTTATTCATAATAGTGTAGTACAGCTGTCGTTCTTTCGGATTAATAAGACGTGAGCCCCAGTACGTGTGTTTTGAGTTGTAATTTTCACCTGCTAGAAATCTTTGACCTAGTGTTCCAAAAAAAGTCTTTAAATTCGTTGTCTGTTATTTTAAAACGAGGAGGACAGTATATAGCCGTAAGGTTTGAGACAAAACCCCGGTTTTTTAGTGATATTGTTGTAGCTTGTAACTGTAGTGTAGCATGGAATTCTAGAGCATAGTGGTTTAAACGATTTCTAATCAACACTGCCGTGCCACCATGCGTTTTTCCATCCGGATGATTTGTTTAAATCCCGGTAGATTGAAATTATTTTTATTTGTTAGATGAGTTTCTGATATAAGCATTACATCTATATTTTTTCAGACAGAAATCTATTAATCCCTAATTTATGTTGGTTAACACCTTTAGCATTCCATATACAGATACTTAGTACGCTCATTTTTGATGTGAAACATCTATAGGCACGGGTAAACATGATTGTCGCCGTGGCGATCGCCACGCTATATTACGTATTAGTCTATACGTAGTCCATATGTAGCTTATAGTATATATATGTATATTTTTACGCGGCTTGCAAAAATCTGTGTCGATATGTATAAGTTAATGTACCACTTGTGGCTGGCCAATTTTGTATGCTGGGTTACGCCAAGAATAGTGGCGTCGCTACTTGTATGCTGGGTTGCGTAACTCAATGCGCTTCGCAACAGCTCTCGCAGAGCGTAAAACTGCATACCACTTAGCAGCAGCAAGACGCCAATTCAAAGCTGTGTAACGGGACATGATCAAAGAAGAAGAATTGGACAGCGGCAAAAAGACAAAAAGGCAAAGAAAAATCATTATAGAACTGAACGGCGAAGGTGACGAGTTAAATCGTTATAGTACATAATTTTAATTTAACATACATACATTTAACGACACACATTCAATTAATTGGTCTTACTGATGTAATAAATAAATTTTATTTGTATAACAAATAAACTTATTTAATTGGCGCCCAACTCGTGGCAAAAGGACCATAAAATCCTGATAAGCTGCCCAACTCGTGGTAAAAGGACCATCAAATCCCGAGGAGCTGCCTAACTTGTAGCAAATAAAAGGATCATAGGACCCTGAAAAGCTGCCTAACTCGATGAACAGAGGACCATAGGACCTGGGAAAAGGATCATCAAAATCCGAATAATATAAAATAAATAAAACATGTAAGTGATTTTTCAAATTATGTTCAAAGTGGATTAAATTGTCATAACAAAAGTAAGGTTAGGCTATGGAAAACAGAAAAACAAAAACGTGTAAAATAAAATTTTTGAATCGAAGCACGTGGTTATAAAGTACACGTTTTGTGTTAAATTACATTTACTAATAACATCTTGAATTTGTTAAGCTTAAAGAGTTTGAAATAAAATTTTTGTTATTTCGATATATTCTATAAAATTAAGTGAATTTGCCACAAAGTCTTAGTTTTTTTTTTCTCGGCTTTAAAGGAATATTGGAAATCTTCCTGAAATAGAGAATATTAAACAAAAAGGTTATTGTACCTTTGTCTTTTCGATATTTAAATTGAATTTTCTAAACTTCTTTTGTGAAAATTGTCTTGTGTTGGTGATTTCGTGTTCCTTCTAGTTAAGCCTTTTTCAATAATCAGAAGTATTTCTAGTTATATTAATTGTTCTTATCTTTTTATGTGCTGATTTTTTTCTTTTGGAGCAAATTTCCCTTATCAAAGATTTTAAAACAAAATTTGTAAAATGAGTGTCAGTAGAGAGCAGGTGCTGCAAATCGTTAACGAGGCCAACGAGCGCACTAAGTTGGAACTGGTAGAACAGATTCGTCAGTTAACTTTGGCAGTTAATGGCTTGCAGTTACCTAGCGTCGAACCAGACCTGCCGGTTGCGATAAACCCATTAATTCAAGACAATGCAAGTTTAGATTTGATTAAGTATTTGCCGGAATTCAAGGGTGATTTCGCTTCGTACCCGGGTATTTACCTATCATTACTATAATAGGGTAGACAAAAAGTTATCCTTGATAATAAATAAACAAGTTATGACCCACAGCGGTAACAATGAGCTCATAGCAGCTTTAAATGAACGCGCTAGGGAGAATGCATTACGCGTTTTCATATCTGGTCTCCGAAGACCGTTATGCTATATCTTATTCTCTGCAAGACCCAAGGACCTCCCATCAGCCTTGGCGGTTGCTCAGGAGCTGCAAACCAGTCATAGGCGTTATGAATTCGCAGAGGCTTTTGCAGTGGGTAACGCAAATAAGTTTCATCGGCCAAGACCATTATTGCACCACTATCAGCCAATAGAGACCAGAAACCAGAACTTAAATAACCCAACCCCAATGGAAGTTGATAACGGTTCAAGCTTCCATAGGCAGCGTAATAATTTCCAAAATTCCCCTTTTCAACATTCTCATTCTCCTAAATATACTACGAACACACGAAATTCAAACCCTACCCCGCTCGTGGCGTTTGAGCGTGCCAATGACCGATTATCTTCTGACCGTTCACCGTTTCGTAAGGTACAGAAAGTTAATTTTATGCCAGAAGTAGGGCCATCTCTGATTGATCACGAATATCAAAACTATGAGGACGATTATAAAGAAAATGTCAGAGATCACCATAATTATGATGAGGATGATGTCACATCGGATTATGGTGATTAAATCAATTATTTAAACTAGAATCGCTCCTGCCGTTCATAACAAAAAAAGGCAAAAACGGTCAGGAGCTTCGCATTCTGATTGACACTGGTACGTCAAAAAACTACATTAAGCCATTATCATTTCTTGAGGGAATTAAACCCTTGGAAAAGAGTTTTTGGCTAAAATCGATAAACGGCGAAAATATCATTAATAAGAAATGTCAAATAAACATTTCAGAAAATACCTCAACGTTTTATTTGTTGTCGAACCTAAGCACGTTTGACGGTATAATAGGGTACGATTTTCTAAAACAAATCAATGCAAAAATTGACACTGTTGGAGGCTATTTATTTTATCGTAACGGTAAGGCTAAATTACGCTTTCTTTCATGTGATCACGTAAATCTAATTACCATAGAGGAAGATTCAGTACCAGTAAAAGTTCAATCACAATTCCGAAAGATTACAAGTAAAAACGTTAACGCTTTTGCTGATCCAGACAGGAAATTGCCATACAATACAAGAATCCAGGCCCGTATCCGTACAACTACAAATGATCCAATTTACAGTAAAAGCTATCCCTACCCCATATCAGTAGCTCCATTTATTAACAATGAGATTAAATTACTACTTAGAGACGGTAACGAAAAAACGATTCCTGACCGATACTCTATAGCAGATACGTCTGTAATATTAGCTAACCTTGGAAATTCGAAGTTTTTCACAACTTTAGATTTAAAATCAGGCTTCCACCAAATCATAATGTGTGAACGCGACAGACAAATAACAGCCTTTAATATTAATAATGGGAAATATGAATTCTGTCGGTTACCGTTTGGCCTAAGAAGTACGCCCAGCATATTTCAAAGGACTATCGACAACGTTCTACGCGAAGTGATAGGGAAATTCTGCCACGTTTATGTCGACGACATCGTCATATATTCCCCAAATGAAGAATTGCATTTGAAGCACATCGACCGTATTCTGCAAAAGCTTGCAAATGCTGGAATGAGGGTGTCACCGGAAAAGTCTAAATTTTTCAAAACAGAAGTAGAGTTTCTAGGGTTCCTTGTTACTGAAAAAGGCATAAGAACCTCCCCAGATAAGGTGCACGACATCCTGAACTATGAAACCCCAAGAACATTGCGTGCCTTACGTTCATTCCTCGGTTTGTCCGGCTATTATCGACGTTTTGTGAAAGATTATGCCTCCATTGTTAAGCCCTTAACTCTTCAGATAGGTAGGAAAAACTCGACTCAAACAGAAATCAATCTTGACTCCGAATCACTACGTGCATTTGAAAAGATCAAGCGCATATTAGCATCTGAGGATGTTTTGCTCCAATATCCTGACTATAAGGAACCGTTTGAGCTTACGACCGATGCCTCTTCTAAAGCACTGGGCGCGGTTTTATCACAACCCGGTCGCCCGATAACTATGATTTCGCGAACACTTTCGGCAAGTGAAGAAAATTATGCTGTCAACGAGCGTGAATTACTTGCTATTGTGTGGGCGTTGAAAAAACTTCGCCATTATTTCAAAATTTTTACTGACCACCAGCCGCTTATATTTGCGATGTCAGAGAAAAATACGAACAGCAAACTGAAGAGATGGCGGGCATTTATTGAGGAATTTTCACCTAAATTTCATTATAAGCCTGGAAGTGGAAATAGCGTGGCTGATGCGCTTTCAAGACAGTTTTCTCATAACCTAACTGACACCGCGTCTGTCGAAACACTGCATAGTGAGGTATCATCAACTAATATAATAAAGACAGTCAAGTGTGCGGTAAATCAGTTTAAGAACCAGCTATTACTATCTAAATCAAGTTCATGCAGTAAAAGTACGAAAATTCTCTTCCAAAAAATGATTAGACATACCATTACATATGATTCAGTCGAAGGTCTCATTCAGTGTTTAAAGTGCGCTATTAATCCTAATGTTACCAATGGATTACACTGCGATCTCCCCACTTTAGGCAAAATACAGAACTCGATATGTGTAGCTTTTCCCGGTGTCAAGTTTGTTCATACTGAACTGCTTGTCACAGATTTAATCAATAAGGACGATCAGCTCGAAACGATAGCAACACAACACAATCGGGCTCATCGTGGGTTACACGAAAACTTCCAACAAATTTCTAGTGAGTACTATTTTCCAAACATAAAAAAATTACTGAAAACAGTTATTATGAACTGCAAGATATGTTTGGAAAATAAGTATCAACGTAAACCACCTGACCCAGTGATAGGCCAAACTCCTATTCCTAGAATGCCGGGAGAAATCCTCCACATTGATATATTTATGACTCCTAAACAATTATTCCTCACCTGTATAGACAAACTGTCTAAATTTGCTATTGTAAAGCCTATAGCGTCCAGATCTATGATCGATATAAAAAACGCCCTTTTGGAAATTTTACTAATATTCAAAAACGCTAAAACTATAGTTTCCGACAATGAAAAATCATTCAAATCGAATGCTATTATGACATTGCTTAGAGATAATTTCTCCATAAATCAGTTCTTTATACCAACTCTCCACAGTGAAAGTAATGGTCAAGTTGAAAGGCTCCATTCCACGTTGCTCGAAATTATTTGATGTATTAAGAACCAGCAGCAAATTGATGATATTATAGAATTGGTATTACTGGCAACGCACAAATACAATTGTAGTATACATTCCGTAATTAATTCTAAGCCAATTGATGCACTTTACAGTAACTCAGAAGAAAGTTTTAAAAGTCTAAGGGAAATATTAGTTGCAGCTCAGGAAAAAACTTTAAAAAGGTGTAATGTAAATAAATCTTTGAGAACATATTATCCGAGGGAAAAAGTTTTCTTAAGACGAAACAAAAGACTTGGTAACAAACTGGATAAAGTTTTTATGGAAAAGATTATCGAGGAAGATCTTGGCACCACAGTTTTGATTGACGGCAAACCGATACACAAGAGCAATCTTCGATAAAGTAGTACTGTACAAAAAAAAAGAAAAAAAAAACACAAAAAAACAGAGAATCCACCTTTTTATACTTTGAGTAACCATACATTTTTTTAATATTACTGGAAAAAAAACACAAAAAAGGAATCCACTTTTTCATGCTTTGAATAATCACATTTTCTTTTTTTTCCTAATATTACCATTTATCTTTTGAAAACTTATCATTATAAGAAAAAGAATAATTTCGAATTAATCTTTTGTATCATATAAGTAATATGTCGCATTTAAGCCTTATTAAATTAAATGTTAACGTTTGCGCCGAAACTCGTCCAATCGACAATCAATAGCAGCAAGCTAAAATGAAGAATATCCTGGTACGGAAAAGTTTTACTTCGACCCGAGGACGTTCGATCTTAACAACGGGGGTAGTTAATGTACCACTTGTGGCTGGCCAATTTTGTATGCTGGGTAACGCCAAGAATAGCGGCGTCGCTACTTGTATGCTGGGTTGCGTAACTCAATTCGCTTCGCAACAGCTCTCGCAGAGCGTAAAACTGCATACAACTTAGCAGCAGCAAGACGCCAACTCAAAGCTGTGTAACGGGACATGATCAAATAAGAAGAATTGGACAGCGGCAAAAAGACAAAAAGGCAAAGAAAAATCATTATAGAACTGAACGGCGAAGGTGACGAGTTAAATCGTCATAGTACATACTTTTAATTTAACACACATTTAACGACAAACATTCAATTAATTGGTCTTACTGATGTAATAAATACATTTAATTTGTATAACAAATAAACTTATTTAATTTATACAAGCTCATCCATAAACATTAGGGATGCTAAAATCGTGACAGAAAGTTCTCTGATCGCCATACACTTGGGAGTGGCCAGAAACGATTCTTTTACATATGACTCAAGCAGCTCACGACTTCCGGTCTTTGACCAAGTATCCTCTGGATAGCCTAAGAACATCCGTTCGAAGGCGAGCTAAAGTGAGAAGGCGAAACATTCCCATAGGGTTGGGCGCTGGGTTTGGTACCCGCCTCGTGAAAAGAAACAACAAGCCTCGGATGAGTGACCCCCCTTTTGATGACGACCATGGCAAACGAAATAAGGACTACGCCCTCAATGGGCATGCACCTGGAATGTCCGGTCCCTTAATTGGGAAGGTGTCGCTGCCCAGCTGGTTGATGTCCTCGGGAAAATAAAGGCTGACATCACCGCCGTCCAAGAAATGCGATGGACGGGACAAGGACAGGGACTAGTCGGTCCTTATGGCATTTAATACAGTGGCCATATAAAGGAGCGCAAGTTTGGTGTGGGATTCGTGGTGGGAGAGAGACTCCGTCGTCGAGTACAATTATTCACTCCGGTGAATGAACGTCTATCCACAATCCGCATCAAAGCGAAGTTCTTCAACATATAGCTGATTTTCGCCCACGCCCGGACGGAAGAGAAGGACGATGTGACCAAAGATGTCTTTTATGAGTGCTTGGAGCGCACTTATGAGAGCTGCCCCTGCCACGATGTAAGAATCGTGCTTGGCGACTTTAACGCCAGGGTAGGTAAAGAAGGTATCTTTGGCACTACGGTCGGTAAATTCAGCTTCCACGACGAAACATCCCCAAATGGGTTGAGGCTGATCGACTTCGCCGGGGCCCGAAATATGGTTATCTGTAGTACTAGATTCCAGCATAAAAAGATTCATCAATCTACCTGGCTGTCTCCGGATCGAAAAACTACCAACCAGATCGATCATGCTGTGATAGACGGTAGACACGTCTCCAGTGTTTTAGATGTGCGTGCGCTCCGAGGTCCTAACATCGACTCGGACTACTATCTTGATGCAGCTAAGATTCGCACCCGCCTCTGCGCAGCTAAAAACGCACGCCACCAAACACAAGGAAGGTTCGACGTCGAGAAGCTGCAATCACAACAGACAGCCGAACGATTTTCTACTCGGCTTGCACTCCTGCTCTCTGAGAGCACTCCTCAACAACTCTGTATAAGGGAACTGTGAGACGGCATTTCAAACTCCTTACGTACAGCTGCAACCGAAACCATTGGTTTTCGGAAAGTACAAAAGAACAGCTGGTACGACGAGGAGTGCCGTGTCGCAGCGGAGAGAAAACAGACTGCCTACCTCGCAACATTGCGATCGACCACTACACGTGAGGGATGGGATAGATACCGAGAGTTGAAGAGGGAAGCGAGACGCATTTGTAGACAGAAAAAGAAAGAGGCCGAAATGCGTGAGTACAAAGAGCTTGATAAGCTGGCCGACAGGGGTAATGCTCGAAAATTCTACAAAAAAATGCGGCGGTTTACAGAAGGTTTCAAGACCGGAGCATACTCTTGTAGAACCCCCAAAGGTGATCTAGTCACTGATGCCCAGAGCATACCTACTTAAATTATGGAGGGAACACTTCTCCAGCCTGCTGAATGGCAGTGAACGCACAACACCAGGATAAGGAGAACCCGATTCCCCAATCGATGACGATGGAGCAGACGTTCCATTACCCGACCATGAAGAAGTTCAAATAGCAATTGCCCGCCTGAAGTACAACAAAGCGGCAGGGGCCGATGGATTGCCGGCCGAGCTATTCAAACACGGCGACGAAGAACTGATAAGGAGCATGCATCAGCTTCTTTGTAAAATATGGTCGGACGAAAGCATGCCCAACGATTGGAATTTAAGTGTGCTATGCCCAATCCATAAAAAGGGAGACCCCACAATCTGCGCCAACTACCGTGGGATAAGCCTCCTCAACATCGCGTATAAGGTTCTATCGCGAGTATTGTGTGAAAGATTAAAGCCCACCGTCAACAAACTGATTGGACCTTATCAGTGTGGCTTTAGACCTGGCAAATCAACAACCGACCAGATATTCACCATGCGCCAAATCTTGGAAAAGACCCGTGAAAGAAGAATTGACACACACCACCTCTTCGTCGATTTCAAAACTGCTTTCGACAGCACGAAAAGGAGCTGCCTTTATGCCGCGATGTCTGAATTTGCTATCCCCGGTATTACGGCTGTGTAAGCTGACGTTGAGCAACACTAAAAGCTCCGACAGAATCGGGAAGGACCTCTCCGAGCCGTTCGATACCAAATCAGGTTTCAGACAAAGCGATTCCCTATCGTGGGGCTTTTTCAACCTGCTTCTGGAGAAAATAGTTCGAGCCGCAGAACTAAATAGAGAAGGTACCATCTTCTATAAGAGTGTACAGCTGCTGGCGTATGCCGATGATATTGATATCATCGGCCTTAACACCCGCGCCGTTAGTTCTGCTTTCTCCAGGTTGGACAAGGAAGCAAAAGAAATGGGTCTGGCAGTGAACGAGGGCAAGACGAAATATCTCCTGTCATCAAACAAACTGTCGTCGCACTCGCGACTTGGCACTCACGTCACTGTTGACAGTCATAACTTTGAAGTTGTAGATAATATCGTCTATCTTGGAACCAGCGTAAACACCACCAACAATGTCAGCCTAGAAATCCAACGCAGAATAACTCTTGCCAACAGGTTTTACTTCGGACTGAGTAGGCAATTGAGAAGCAAAGTCCTCTCTCGACAAACAAAAACCAAACTCTATAAGTCACTCATAATTCCCGTCCTGCTGTATGGTGCAGAGTCTTGGACGATGTCAACAACGGATGAGTCGACGTTGCGAGTTTTCGAGAGAAAGGTTCTGCGAAAGATTTATGGTCCTTTACGCGTTAGCCACGGCGAATACCGCATTCGATGGAACGATGAGCTGTACGAGATATACGACGACATCGACATAGTTCAACGAATTAAAAGACAACGGCTACGCTGGTTAGGTCATGTTGTCCGAATGGACGGAAACACTCCAGCTCTGAAAGTATTCGACGCTGTACCCGCCGGGGGAAGCAGAGGAAGAGGAAGACCTCCACTCCGTTGGAAGGACCAGGTGGAGAAGGACCTAGCTACGCTTGGAATATCCAATTGGCGCCACGTAGCGAAAAGAAGAAACCACTGGCGCGTTGTTGTTAACTCGGCTATAATCGCGTAAGCGGTGTCTACGCCAATTAAGAAGAAGAAGAAACAACGTGAAATGAAACATCGATATTTCTGCAAACAACATCGAAATCAGAAACCTCGGCCATTGAAACATCGATGTATCGAAACATCGATGGATTTTTGAACTTTTTTAACGTATTTTATTAGTGAGGATAAAAAGCTCATTTCAGAACCATAAATAAGTGATATACAGTAGTACACCTTTAATTGATATATATTTTAGGTACCTTTTAAAACCTTTTCTCAATAAATAAAAGATATAAATAGTTTTTGAACAAACAACAAATTATTTATTTAAAACAGAATTTAAAAACAACAATTTGGAAAGTTTTTTCCCTGTCAAGCGATTTCTTTACTGTGTGATCGTTGCTCCAGCTTCAGAAAACAGTCGTTCACTAGGGACTGAAGTGGCCACAATGGATAAATATTTGGAAGCTTGTTTATACAATTCAGGAAATACATTTTTCATATCATCCCACATTTCTGGTGGATTCTGATTGATACAAGCAACAGCTAATCCAAGATACATTTGCACTTCAACTTCCGTTGTTGTTATAGCAGATAAATTGGAAAACTTACATTTCATATTTTGGTGGGCCAACTGTTTATGATGGCTCCAAATATCAAACGGGTTTTCTGTTGCACACTCATCCGAAGATTCCGACGTACTAACGCCATTATTTGCATCCTTTATGAAATTTGGAAGGGTATTATTTTTTTTTCGCCAAACAAGCTTCTATTTAATTTCGTCATGGTTGAATCATTATCTGTTACACAAGCAGAAACTTTATTTATGCAAACGTTCCACTCGTTGAAAAGTTTAAACATAGTTTCTTCTAAATAAGCTGCTGTATGACTTTCGTGCAGTTCTATTACTCTTAACGTCCCACTCAACAAACGTAAATTGTCCAAAAAATGAATTGTTACCCCAAGGAATGACTGATTTTTCATTGTCTCCGTCCATATGTCATACGTTAGGCAATAACTGTCGCACTTACGAATATACTCTTTGAAAATTGAAGACAGCGCTTCAAATTTTTCATCCACTCGTCATTTTATTGTTTCTCTACTTGGAACTTTAAAAAGCGGAACCAGTTATTTCATCATCTGCAGAAAACCTGTTCCTTCTACAGTGGAAAATGGCTTGTTGTCCATTATAATATATTTTACAATTGCTTCAGTAATTTTCCTTGATTTAGGGTCATCTTGGTAAGAAATACTTTTGACCTGCTCAAAAAAGTCTTTCACATTAGGTTGGATCAGTGCAGGCAACTGATCCGATTTATTTTGCAGTACTGATGGAGTACTTGTACTAGGAGACGATTCAATACATGCAGTCTTCTTATTACTATTGTCGGATAATTCACTTGACGCTGTCGTCCCAGCGGTTGGTGATATGTTAATTATTTCAGAAATTTTTCGCTGTTTTGGTTCCGAGTCCGGCGTAGTTTTGGAGGAGCATTCTGCATTATCAACTTGATCGAGAAATACCTTTTTATGTACATTCTCAACGTGACAGCGAAGATTCGACGTGTTACCTGATGTTTTTAATTTCTTGTTGCAGAGTTTGCATGTGGCGGAATAATCTGAATTTCTTATAAAGAAGCTCCAGACCTTGCTTTTAAATTTTGAAGGCAGCATTCTGAAAATCTGAAATATTATGTACATATTTAAACGTCTAACGCAATTATTTACATATATTTTATATTAACTACACCTGTAATAAAGTTGTGATTGACAACAGATGAATTCGAAACGCTCAAAAACAACTTCTAACACACATAGCACGAAATAGATATGTATTTTAGGTTTTTTGTAAAACTTATTTCGCATTAATTCATAAGCGAATTCTCAGTATTATTCAAGTGGACATTCAACCAACGAATTCTCCGTATTTTACAACAAAACATATGTATGACAGTTTGCTAACGCTTTTCGAAGCAGATGTTTTCGCATTAATACCGAGAAAAAGTGCTGCAAAGATGTGGAGTAAAATTTGAAAAACATCGCCATAAAACATCGATCCAGGCAACATCGATGTATCGATGTTTTTAGAATAACAACATCGATGCTTTTTGATAAAAACATCGATATTTCAGAAACATCTATGCATCGTTTGCATCCCTAATAAACATATGTACATATTTACGCTGGTTTGTTGGAGAGGCTGTTACAGAGGCAAGGGAAGCAGTGGCAACTGGCGATCGTTCGTTTGTGTTTTCGGCACAGCTCGGATTTTCTACCAACAACACAATGTTGTAACTTCGACAAAACGTAAGCTTCGCCATTGGTTGTATGTGACAACGGAGATTTCGCATGGAGCAATAAGTGTAGACATTTACATACAAAGTTGTGTGTAGACAAATTTACAAATATTATACGTATTGTCTGTTATATTTGCTTGCATGCACACATAATTACATATATTCATATGTACGTGAATTTGCGCGACCGCTTGGTCTTTTAATACGTCATCAAACATATAATGCCCAGCAAATAAATATGTAAATTTATAACTCATTGAAGTTAAACTTCTTTTACGACTTCGGAAAAGGTTGCGATAATCGTTTAACGCTTCAGTGAAGAGGGAATAGCGTTGAACAATTAACGCAAGAGAAAGAGAGAGAGAGAGAGAGAGAGAGAGAATGAGAGTAAAGCAGAGAACTTAACCCTCATCGAAACCCTCGGGTCTGGCTATTTTGTTTTTAAATGTTATTTAAATATATTTAGAGTGTAGCAAACGACTTGCGCTTCCAGGTAGCTTCCTAGAATTTTATTGTCTATAGAATTCAGAAAAAAAATTCAAGGATATCGTATCGAAAAGGACGAAAAAAGGATATTATAACATCACACCTTAGTGCACCAATGGTGCTTGGCTAGACCCCATATATTTTGTATGAAAATATATGAACTTTGGTATGTTTCTATCACTTCGCACGGTTGATTTATCTGTTTTCATGTTCGTTACATGTCCAAATTTATTTGTATGTTTATCTAGGTCAAATACTTTAGCCGCTAGAGGTTAAGAAAAATGTAATTTTTCTCAAAATGTTACATTTTTTGTGAACGCTATTGCCACGCCCCTGGTAGGGATAGAGGGGAGGTTGAGGGCTTTCCTGAAAGCCCCAGGGGTGAACTAACTCGCAAAATGGTTTTGATCCCCCCGGGCCCATACACCCCCAACTGTAGTGAAACAAAAGGGGGGACATGGTGAAAACCCATTCATTTCTAATTTTGTCTTGTGGCATATTAGAAATGAGTTTTCTTCGATGGTCGCTCGGTTACAACGGATAAAACGACTTCTGAGTGGTGATTTTAATGAATAAATTCCAAGGTTTTATAGAAATAATCATCATAATCCAATTGTAAATATTATAGATATCAATCCGTTAGAAATGTGAATTTAAGAAAGTGTTGGTCCACTCTACCATATTTTTATCCTTTCCCTTTCGCTAGTTTTCTTTCATACAAAATGATATGCATTTCTTGGAATATCACTAAGAAGTTTAACTCCTTCCGAGCGTAGGGACTCTTCGCACCAGTTTTTATTAAACCTACATTAATTAAATATTTAGGTAATAATGCATGCAGAATTGAGCATTTTCGGTGTTAAATGAGAGATATAATCCTAATTTCAATGTAAAGAAATGTACGCCTACAGATTCGTTTATTTTCTATGCGCAACCGAATCGACATACATATGTATAATTTATACATATGTATGTACATATATGATCGGTATATGTATGTATATTTGGTATCAAAGCATGTACTTAGTACCCAGCAAAACTTGCGTGACCGAAACTCCAATACATTTAATTCAATTTTTACTTGTAACTAACACTTCCTCACAAATCTTTGAAATGAGTAAGAAGTCAATCTATTGTGTTTTTTGTTTGTTTTATATTATAAGCTCTTCACTCAACAGATGTTAAGCAAAAATAAAACAAAAGAAGACAAACAAATTTTTTAGCTGTCACCGCTTATTGAAAACGATGGATGTGAAAGCGTACAGCATGATAGCGTGAATTTGACGTTTGCTTGTTCGTTGTGACAAATTGAATTCGAAGAAAAAAGAATTCGGTTACAAACGCGTCGATAGTTGCGAATTGTGCAGATTTGTGTTTGTGCATATTTATTATATTTAAAATAAATATTTAAATCTACGGATATTATAATTGTGTTTCTTTAACTTTTGTGAATATTTTGTGTCTTCAAGATAATATTTGGAAAAAGGGTGAGTAAAACAAATACTAATTCAATATGAAAAAATATATGTACATTTAGTGCATATACATATGTATGAGCCGGGAAAAAAGGCTTTTAATCTTAGTGCATCTAAATTTATGAAAATTTGTGAAAAAGATGTAAATTATTGTAGCCCGGTCGTATTTTATTATATTATGTTAAGTTATTTAAAATGAATTTTGATGCTGCCAAATTTTTATTTCTTAATCAGATGGATTCACCAGCTCTTTTTGATGACACCTATTTGGAGGAATGGCCGACAACTTCTTCGACTCCCGTAAAAGGTACATGTAAAATCGTCATTTTAGTTTTCAATACATTTTTACGCGTTTGTTATCGTAGAACAATTGACATTTAAACGGAAGAAATTCAACATTTCTGGTTGCTAAAACCCAGAGGCAAGCTTCTCAAAACAAAAAGGAAACAATTTGGCTGTGGAAGGAAATGGTAATCCAATATATTGTTAAAATGCATAGAAGTATATTTATATATTATTTTTTGTATCTATATAAGAATTTATAGAAATAATTTTTATATTATTAAAAAAAAATTTCAAAAGATGAAGGAAATGAATTTAATGTAAATTTAAATAAAATTATTTTATTATTAAAATTAATACAAAAATATGTTTTATAAAAAAAAAAAATCTTTATATATTTGAGTTTCGAACTATAGGTTGAAGGAATGACAAGCGAGTGGTTTACCCACTAGGCTATTGTAGAATGCATCGTCACGCTTTCCTGAGAGCAGTTTTGTTGAATTATCCCAAATTTAATGAAAGTGTGAGAAAGAAGGATATAGTTTTATTACAGCAGAAAATATGTGAGCGAGAAGGTGATACAAGATCACATGTATACAAAAGTTTTGGGAGCTTTTTTGATTCGCCCTTAAGAACATGATAGGAAAAAGTGACAATTAAACCGGCACGCGTTACCGGCATGTCACTAGGTAACGTGACCGTCACTGTTCTAACTGGGGTATATACATAAGTATGTATGTATGTACATATGTATATTAAAATTTACCTACATAGATACTTATGTATTTCATGAAGAATCCATAAAATCATTAAAATATAAGTAAGTTTAAGGTAATTAGTTTTAAATTTATACATTTATATTAAAAGTTTTGATATCATCTTAAAAGATCTAGCGGTCGCACTTGTGCTCATATAATTACAATTATGTGTGCATGTAAATAAATATGACAGACCATACGCATAATGTTTGTAAATTTGTCAACATGCAACATAGTCATAGACATGGATAAATTGATCCGAAAGTCCTCTCTTCGCTTTCTGAGAGAGCCCATGATCTCACGGTTTGGTATGGCAATACTGAAAGTTCATGGGCTACGAATCAGGTGACAAGCAAAACAATGAACTGCCAGACAAAAAGCTAGACGAAATTAGTGAGAAATGAAATTTCATTGAACTGTGCGAACATATTTTGGCAAAATAAATGTTTATGTAAATTAATTAATTATTTTGCATTTCAGCATTTATATATGCATGCATTTTCAAAGTGTTTAATTTAGTGTTTTGTATAATTTATTAAATACCCAATCTAATATTTTTCAGCAGTGGCATCATTGGCAAATGCTATAAAAAATGTGGACTTTGACAGCGCTCTCTCGAATCAAAGAGTTTCGGATCAATTTATCCATGGTCATAGATAACTTGATGAGAGACTCTTTGGTTCGAGAGAGAGCTGTCAAAGCCCGCATTTTTTATAACATTTGCCAATGATGCCACTGCTGAAAAATATTAGCTTGGGCATTTTATAAAGAACTTTTGGATATTTTGCAGTTTCCACACTACCACTGAGGTATGCAAATAGCGCGTTACCGATATTATTTTTGGGTGCTCGGTTCCCCAGTAGGCCTATATCACCCATATATACAAATATATACATAAATAATATATAAATAAATACAAATATATACATACATAAACCAAAATTGTACTTAAAGTAGCAATTCAAAAAAACAAAATTAAAGAAATAATTGAGTAACAATTTAAAATGAATACAAAAAAAATAAATAAAGCCATATCATAATTCACATGAAAACAATAATTCATAACAATAAATAAAAATATAAATATTTCAAAAAGAAACATAATTAAAAAATAAGCAAAAGACTAATTTTCATCACATATTATCACAAGTAACAATGTAAATAATGGTTATTTAATTCAAAAGAATTGCACAGTAATTCTCTGTGTCTAAATATAAATTAAAAATACTCAATTTAAAAAAAGAAGTACAACAATTTTTAAAAAGCAATCTGCACCCAGTCTCCAATACAAAATTTAATACAGAATTAAGAATATATTAATATTAAGAGGCAAAAAAAAGAAACAAGGGTTTAAAAAAATTCCGAGAAAATTAAAAATAAAATGATACAGTTTTGCCAGCCTATCCTACAGATGAGAAACACAAAGAATTTTAGTTCTAAAATTGGGCCTAGTAAGATCTCTATTAAAAAACTTTACGAGGAAGAATATTCTCGTCCTAACAAAAAGAGTTAAAACTACATTTGAGTCACAGTTGTTGCAGCAGATAAAGGGTCTGACATGCTTCATTCTATCGAATAAAATTTGGCCTACTCCTATTCTGTGACAGGTGGATTCAAATTCTCTATTAAAAATATCTTCTAACTCCTTAACATAGTCTAAAAATCTCAGGGGTGGTTTAATTAAATTACACCTGTCAATTTGCCTCTGCTGAATGAAATAAAAATCAGGTGAAACCTCTTCTTCTCCTAAATAAGGTAATGGTTGGGTACAAGTGTGTGTGTTAAAAACTTTTAAATAAAGATAACCGCAAAAGTATGCATATGCATTTGCTTTAAGAAAATCTACTTCTACATCCTCTAATTCTGCCTGATGGTCTAACCTTAGCCTATTAAATTCGTGTTCTGGTCGAGGTAAACCCTGAAATTCTTGCCAAGATAAATCTTGGACTAAATTATCATTGCCCACACTTTGGAGAATTTGGTTTGATAAATCTGGAGAAAAGTGTTCGTTCTGAGCTATCGGTTCACAGTTTCCATTTATAACTATGTTTGCATATCGCAATCCCCATGACTTCCTAAACAAATTACAGAACATGTAAGGTGTTATTCTTACACTTCTGCCACCCCCTCTTCTAATCTGTCCAAAATAATGCTCTAAACTATCCTGACAAAGCCGTCTCGTCTGTAGGTGAGTGAAGCCTGCGTGTGACAAAAAGCGCCACAAACATTCCAACCTAGATATGTTTGTTTTCCAACCATTTATATAATTAAAATTATTGGTTATGTCAGACCCTGCTTCATCTTTTATCCTAATTGTTTTCAAGAGGTTGGCAGCCTCACGAAGAAATTGTGTTTGCTCTGGGGTGCCCGAAAAAACTTGTTTACACGGTAAAATTGCATCAAAATTCCGACTGTTGAATATGTCAAATAACTTATTTATGAACAAAATATATATATATATATTATTATGGGGAAGTCAAACGCCCTGCACTATAAACTGCGAGCATACCGGAAGCGACAGTGTCGCTGAAAACTTGGGTAGCTAGTTTAACACTCATTTTCTGAAAATTGTTGGGAAAAAGGTGCGCATCGATAAGTTTGGGTGCACACCGGATAGGATTTTGGGAATCTTTATTGTAAAAATGTACAATATCGGACCAGCTAACTAGGCGCGATTTAAAACTAACTCTATTTTTAAAGTTTTCTAAACAATTCCTAATACTCTTTATAAGATGGGGACAATCATTGAAAAATTATAGTGCCATTTACCTGAAAATAGGGACGCGCTTCAGAAACTCCTAACACTCGAGCTAAATTGAGAAAATTCGACCCCTGATCACAAACAAAATGGCAAGGTATGAGACCTATATTCTGCAATTGGGTAATGGCCTGAAAAATATATTTTTTGGCAACATCACCTTTACAGGAACCATGGACAATGAAATAGGCTAGAGGATGGGTCCAAGGCTCGCCACCGATACCTTGAACCAAAAGAGTCATTGCACTGGTACGTATTCTACAAGTTCGATTTTCATCGCCATAATCTTCTAATCCTACAATTTTATCATACTTTGGCAAGTATTGCATATGACTCTTCAGAGCCATTTCATCACATAAAGTGGACGCATATTTTTGTTGAGTTGTAAAGCCCCGGCTTCTCAACTCTAAACACTTGAGAATACTGTTATTACAACCTGGGTCACGGGGCCATTCTGAAACGAACTCATCAAGTGTTCTCTCTTCGGGAAATCTAAGGAGAGACTTTAGGTGTCTATAAGCTAAAGGAGACAGAAAGTATACACCTAAAGCTAAGGTTTTGAAATAGCTGTCGTATCTACGACCTTTAGGGTGCCTATTATTATTTTTTAAACTATTTTCTACTATGGCTCTAATCTGTGGGGGAAGCTGGCTACATAAATGCATAGTAGAATTGAACCCCTCTTCCGTGTCTTTTAATTTTTTTTTAAATTTGCATATTTCAGCGAAAGGTCAGACAACTGGTACTGCAAGTAACTAATCTTTCTATCTTTTTCTTCTAATCTAGGCTTCAACTTCCTATTCTCCTCAACCAGTTTGTGGTCTTTATTAGTTACAGCTGTCAGACTCAAATTTGTTTGACTCCCCCTGTCTACATAGCTTTCATCTTCAAATGATGTCATTAAACTAATGTCTTGATCCGCATGATCAAAGACACTATCCCTCATTTCTATTTGAGCCTCTTCTGCCACAGATGCGAGCAAATTTAGATGGCTCGTATCGTGACACTGAAGCGCGTTTTCTTCCACCAATTGTGGGTAAAAATCGTCTGCTCCCATTTCTATTGGAGAATTGGGAGCCAAAATTTGGTTACCTTGAAGACTGGGTGCAGGTACATTTGGTAAATTAATATTCGGTACTGCAAAGGACATCAACTTTTTTTCCATCCTCATTTCTCTGGAGAAATGGCGCTCACAGGCGTACATAAATTTAGGCCTATTTTGCCCCACACCAAAAAGATTCAGCCAAATTTTAAATCTAATAAACAAAATAAATAACCCATAACCTTAAAGCCTTAATTAAAATATTTGATTATTTATTGCTACATGTTTCAACCAACAAACGCGATTTACAACAACCAACATTTAAGAGCCTAATACAACTTATATTAAAACTAATAGAAATTAAGTTAAATTGAGTTAAAGACTAAAACCAAAAGATGACTAGTATCTACATCATGCTTTCTTTCAAATAATATTTTATAATATATAGTAAAACTAATTAGAATTAAGTAAAATTAGCTTAAAATCTAAAACAAAGAAATTACTATAATAATTACATCGTGTCTACTATTATTTATTTATACAACTACATATTTAACCACTTATTAACAAATAAATATTAATTACTACAAAACTTACAAATAAGTATCCAATTTCTTACCTGGCTTCATCCTTCTCCTGATTTGGGAAGTTGAAAAAACGTTGCTGTCCTCTGCACCCCATTATACATTTTTTCGATTGCGGCATATTTCCAAAAAAAAAACATTCACATTACTTCTTTTTAACTCCGTAATGAACTTACCCACTTTTTTTACTGCAAAGCTGCACTAAATTAATAATAATAAATAATCACAACCGACTTCCAACGAATTTTAGCAACGAACTGATTTTGGCAGTTCATTTTACCGCTATTATTCTGGCATTCCGCCTTTTTCACCCTGATTGTGTTTTGTTGCCAGCTTAAAAAACAGATCAGGGTGCCCTGCCAGCTGACAAGCGAGAGAGCAAGAAAAGAGAATCTGATCAAGTTATCTATGACATAGTTATGTATGTACATATGTAAATATGTACACTCAATGCTTGAAGTGCTGAACACATAGAGCGCGACAGACTGCAAGCGACATCTGTCAAATATTAAAATACACACGTTCTTATGGACACAGTTATGTAGTAGTGCAGCTGCCTCAATAACTATGTCCCAAGAATGATAGAAATAAGATTGCGCAATGACGAGTTCAAATTTTGTTCGTTCTGCGCATCTACGTCACGGTTGACCAACGTACAATCAGCTGATTTTCAGTTGTTTGTTTTTCTTTGCAATAAGAAGCAAAAAAGAAGCAAACAAAAACAATTATATTTTACTTTCGAGCTACAATTTACAAAATTACTTAAATCTAAGTGTTTCTGGACGTAATTTGTACATACATATGTATATGCAAATCAGTACCATTTACATCGTCAAATACTATTTAGATTTAGAAACGTTCAATATTTTGATAATTACCGGTTAGAGATAAGTAATTCCCTTCCAAATCTGGTGAGTTGTCGACTTCAACATTTCCTTCTTCTGTGATCGCTCCTTCGTTGTGACCAAGAATATAGGAACGCAGCCTATATTTGAATTCCTGCATGTCAGGGTGATCGTGAAGACCGCCTTTTGACCTGATTACGCCAAAAAAATTTTCTAAAACGTTCTGGTTTAATCGGTAGGTCAAAACGTAATCAATTTTGTACTGCTGTCTTAAGTCATCCAGCAGCAATTTCAAAGCATTATTGCTTTGGAGTAACCTGTAAATCATAAGTAAAATCAAAAACTATAGAAAATCAACTTATCTAAATATATAGCCTGAGTATTACCTTTTTGGAATGGAAGCAACCCATTTTTACCAATGACTTTCATTGATGAAACCATCTCCGTCATCTGTTCCAGTACATTATTTTGCTTGTTCAAAGCCAAACCTAAGGCGTGCAAGCGTTCCCTCACTCCATCTCTGGGCACCCTGACATTCATCAGGTCAAACCAGTCATTAATCTACAAAATTAAAATTTATTATACATATATGAACATTTTAATTAATATTTTAAATATTACTTACAATTTTGAAAAGTCGATGGCAACAAAAATGAATCCATTGTTTTACCACTGTTTTATCTTTAGGGAAATGGAAAAATGCGCAACGCACTTTAAAAAATATGAAATTTAACAATTAATACAACACTTGAAAACACAATTCGAATTCACTTTCAATAGCGCGGGCGAATAATAAATCAACCGTGACGTCAGCAAGAACAGCTGACTGAAAGAAAGCATGCGCATTGCGTAATCTTGTTTCTATCATTCTTGACTATGTCCCTAAGCACTTGCGTATTTTAATATTTGACAGATGTCGTTTGCAATCTGTCGCGCTCTAAGTGTGTTAGAGCCGCTGGAGTTGCCAATTATAAAAACAACAATACTTCACATATTACTACATTTAACATGGATCTATCAGTGCAAAATGCTACAGAAATTCATGTCTCTCAAGCACCCATTGGCGATATGTATGTGTGCTTCACATGTTAAATTAGAAGATGGAAGTGAATTAATTATGATTGTTGTGTACATCTCACCTAATAAAAAAATAAATGATATTATTTCATTTTTACAAGAGCGGTTATTTCCGTACAGTCGCATTTCAATAATTTTTAAAACAGATAAAGATAAACTACCATTGATTTTGGCTGGGGATTTCAATGTTAATTTTGCAAAAAATGAATCAATGCCATTAATATCGTTCCTCCAAGAAGAATTTCAGTTGGAAATAAACAACAATCCGAGAGAATGTGCTACAAGATATGGAACAACAATAGATGCTGTATTTATTAGATATCTTGATAATGTGACGTCTAATACTTTTGTAATATACTTCAGTTATCATCGACCAATTGTCACAGTAATACCGTTAGAGGCAACTTCGAAAGTAACAGTTTCGGAAGTCACTGATGAAAATAATTGAGTTGACGTGATTTTAAACAAATATTTGGATAAAATTTTGTATATAAAGAAAATAAATATTTATTGAATAAACTATCTGTCATCATTTTCTGGAAAAAAATTCATAATATTATATTCTTTCATTGTGTACCATATTTAGTTCTTGTCATAATCTGTACTTTATATACCTATTACTTGTAAAAAATAATTTCGATGTTTCACATCTGCCAGCTGTCAACTGACAGCTCACTCTTTTTTTTATTTAATAAATTTTGCAGCATTTGATTTTGCGATTTTATAAAATCTTGGATCATGTTTTGCATGGTAGACATAAATTTTGTTATAAACTGTGTAAGTTTTAAAATCAGTGTTTCGATACCTCCATTTGGGGTTGCATTTGTACAGTTCTTGTTTTTGTTTGAAAAACATTTTACTATTTCCATTAAAGTTTTTTCAGTGTAGGACTGAATTTTTTTTCATCTATATTGCCTTTTTTCAAAGGCACTATATGAAAATTTTTTGGTATTGACCGCTGACTTTGAAGGTCTTAATTTCTTTTTCATATTAACGTAGCCGTCAATGCAAGTTTGTACAGACTGGCTTTTTTTTAGTGGTACCCTGCATTCGTTATGTTATTCTTCGCTGCCTGCGTGCTTGCTGGTACCTACTTAGTTGTTCGTGTGGTCACGTCTGTTGCTGGCTGTTTTTGACTGCCGTTCTCTGCTGCTTTTAAGTTTTGTAAGCTCATCCTTCTCACCGTTGCCCGGTTTGTTGGTAGGAGCTGAATTTGCAGGCTCGACAAAGCTGAAGTAGGCATTCAGAGAATGTTGTTGTTGGTGGGGCAGCGCTCTTGTTTTTTGTTTCTTTTATTGTTTATTTCGCACTTATTTGTTATTTTAATGTTTGCAAAAGGTCTAATGTTTTGTGTTTTTTTATGTTTTGATTAACACTTTCGGCATTATTGCCTTAAGCTAGCACTTAATGCAATTTTTACAATATTTCTTTATTTTGTTGCTGTTTTTTTTAGAAAGTTTCTACGGAGAGCATCAAGTCACGTCCGTATAGATTGAAAGCTCGTTCTAAACACTCCTACCTGAAGACCATTTTTAAATAATTTACTTCTTGACAAAATTCTTTTAAAATATCATTGATGCTCCAAGGTTTTTCTGTTCCAGAAAAGCATGCAATTGTAAGTGGCAATTCGTTTGGAAAATCAACTGTGGATGCAAGAATAGGCCAGAATACTCTATTCGAGTTCTTGAATAATTTGAGGCAATATATTCCCACATCAAGCACAATATTATTTTCATTTTCAAGTTGAGGAAATAAATTTTTCTCAAAATGATTTTGAATTTCTCTATATAAAAAAGATCAAGAATCGTTTGAAAATGTACTTTTTTCGTCTGGTACCTAGGAGACTTTTAGTCGTTAAAGGTAAATGTGTGCAACCTATTTTTCGCAACGTTTGCAGAAAATCGGTTACTGTATTATGGGATACCCTATTTCTTAAAGCCTCAGCTTTTAATTCTAAACTCCATTTTTTCTATCACTTTTCAAATTTCACTATTATTCTTATCACCAACAAGCTATCGCTGCAATTTGAAGAAAAATCAAGGGAGCTTTCCACATGAGGATCACAATCAAAATTTTCATCTTTTTCACAAATTTAAATGCACCTAAATGTATTTTTCTTCATATTGAGTTATTATAAATTCTACTCACCCTTTTTCCGAGTAGTCACAAAATGTTTACAAATATAATATTAAACGAAACTGAATTCCAAGGGATATTTTAAATAATTTTGCATAACTAAGTATGCACAAGCACAAATATAATATGCACTATTCTTTTCATCACGCGTTTGTAACCGAACATTTTTTTCTTCGAATTCAATTTGTCACAACGAACAAGAAAACGTTAAATTCACGGTCACACGAACAGCACGCTTTCACATTTATAGTTTTCAATCGCGGTGACAGATAAATAAATTTGTTTGTCTTCTTTTGATTTATTTTTGCTTAACATCTATTGAGTGAAGAGCTTATAATACGAAACAAAAAAAAGACACAATAGATTGACTTCTTACTCATTTCAAAGATTTGTGAGGGAGTGTTAGTGTAAAAGTATTAGAGTTTCGGTCATGCAAGTTTTGCTGGGTAGATATGGAAATAATGGGAATAAGTATATGTGAAGGTCATCAAAAAATTTTTTTGAAGAAATGAAAAGAATGACATAAGTCAAGTTTATTTGGCACATTTATTTATTTGTAATAAATATAATTTTTTTGAAAAAAAAATTTGTTTAAAATTATTTTTTATATAATTTTTCCCGATTTTGTAAAAAAAATTAAAATTTTTACCATTTTTCTAACAAAAATCGTTTATATGTATGATACAAAATAATCAAGCATATGTGACTTTGTGGAGGATGGAGTTATGTGTAGAAGTTCACGGAAGTGAGGAAAGTTCTCTGATTGCCATTCACTTGAGAGTGGCCAGAAACGATTCTTTTACATATGGCTCAAGCAGCTCACAGCTTCCCGTCTTTGACCGGGTAGCCTAAGAACATCGGTTTGAAGGCGAGCTAAAGTGAGAAGGCGAAACATCCTCTACACAGGGTTGTGCGCTGGGTTTGGGACCCGCCACGTAAACAAAACACCCCTAATGAAAAATAACAACCAGCCTCGGATGAGAGACCCCCCTTCTTATGACCATCATGGCAAACGAAATAAGGACTCCGATAGTAGGGCATGCACCTGGAATTTCCGGTCTCTTAATTGGGAAGGCTGACGTCACCGCCGTCCAAGAAATGCGAGTAGGTCCTTGTGGCATTTACTACAGTGGCCATATAAAGGAGCGCAAGTTTGGTGTGGGATTCGAGGTGGGAGAGAGACTCCGTCGCCGAGTACTATCATTCACCCCACAATTCGCATCAAAGCAAGGTTCTTCAACATATCGCTGATTTGCGCCCACGCCCCTTGACGACTTTAACGCCAGGGTGGGCAAAGAAGGTATCTTTGGCGCAACAGTTGGTAAATTCAGCCTCCACGAGGAAACATCTCCAAATGGGTTGAGGCTGATCGACTTCGCCGGGGCTCGAAATATGGTTATCTGTAGTACTAGATTCCAGCATAAGAAGATTCATCAAGCCACCTGGCTGTCTTCGAATCGAAAACACTCGTCAACAACTCGGTATAAGGGAACTTTGGGAAGACAAGCGGAGAGAAAACATGCTGCCTACCTTGTAACGTAACGATCGACCACAACACGTGCGGGATGGGATAGATACCGAGAGTTGAAGAGAGAAGCGAGACGCATTTGCAGACAAAAAAAAAGAGGCCGAAATACGTGAGTATGAAGAGCTTGATAAGCTCGCCGACAGGGCTGATGCTCGAAAATTGTACGAAAAGATGCGGCGGCTAACTGAAGGTTTCAAGACCGGAGCATACTCTTGTAGAACCCCCAATGGTGATCTAGTCACCAATGCCCAGAGCATACTAAAATTATGGAGGGAACACTTCTCCAGCCTGCTCAATGGCAGTGAAAGTGCAACGCCAGGATAAGGCCAACCCGATTCCCCAATCGATGACGATGGAACAGACGTTCCATTTCCCGACCATAAAGAAGTTCGAATAGCAATTACCCGCCTGAAGAACAACAGAGCGGCGGGGCCGATTTAATGCCGGCCGATCTATTCAAACACGGCGGCGAAGTAGTGAGACTTCTTCAAACTGCTGCTGGAGAAAATAATTCGAGCTGCAGAACTTAATCGAGCAGGTATAATCTTTTATAAGAGTGTACAGCTACTGGCGTATGCCTATGATATTGATATCATCGGCCTCAATACCCGCGCCGTTAGTTCTGCTTTCTCCAGACTGGACAAGGAAGCAAAGCAAATGGGTCTTGCAGTGAACGAGGGCAAAACGAAATATCTCCTGTCATCAAACAAACAGTCATCGCACTCGCGACTTGGCTCTCACGTCACTGTTGACAGTCCTAACTTTGAAGTTGTTCATAATTTTGTCTATTTAGGAACCAGTATAAACACCACCAACAGTGTCAGCCTGGAAATCCAATGTAGGATTACTCTTGCCCACAGGTGCTACTTCGGACTGAGTAGGCAATTGAGAAGTAAAGTCCTCTCTTGACGAACAAAAACCAAACTCTATAAGTCACTCATAATTCCCGTCCTGCTATATGGTGCAGAGGCTTGGACGATGACAACAACTGATGAGCTAACGTTGCGAGTTTTCGTGAGAAAAGTTCTGCAAAAGATTTATGGTCCTTTGCGCGTTGGCCACGGCGAATATCGCATTCGATGGAACGATGAGCTGTACGAGATATACGACGACATTGACATAGTTCAGCGAATTAAAGAAAGTGGCTACGCTGGCCAGGTCATGTTGTCCGGATGGACGAAAACACTCAGCTCTGAAAGTATTCGACGCAGTACCCACCGGGGGAAGCAGAGGAAGAGGAAGACCTCCAGTCCGTTGGAAGGACCAGGTGGAGAAAAACCTGGCTTCGTTTGGAATATATAATTGGCGCCACGTAGCGAAAAGAAGAAACGACTGGCGCGCTGTTGTTAACTCGGCTATAATCGCGTAAGCGGTGTCTACGCTAGTAAAGAAGAAGAAGATGTGACTTTGTATCTTTTCTTGAAAACATTTCTCCTTATTCATTCTCGCGTGAAATGAATAGTTTTACATATATTTCTGACAGAGAACATTCTCGTTTCTGCTAAATAGCAGCGAAAATGGTGAATTCTTTACATCAAGTTTTTGAGCTCTGTTAGCCGTCCAATCGAGCATCATACAAAATTCAATTTGCAACTTCTCTAAGTCCTTATGTTCTCTGCTACCGTCGTATCTGAATCAATCAAAATCATTCACAAAAGCAATATTAAGAATTCTTAAATCTTTCCAGCCTACTGTTTGCACAAAGTTGTAGACCATCGAATGGGTTCGACCAAATCGGAAGCGCACAAGATACACTTATAGCGCAATTTAGTAAACAGTCTCTAGTTACTATTTAAGACATTTTGAAGTAAAGTCTCAATTTGTGACAAGTTACGATTCACAACACAGTCTCTCTGTATCACCTGATAGTTAGCAGGTCAGAAAACTAAAAATAACTCTTGCTTGCCATTTTGAATATTCAAGGTGCGTTCCAAAGTAAATAGGACTTAAAAAAACTGAGGAAATGGTTTTTTCGGCAAAATCAATTTATTTTATTCAAAATAGTCTTCTTCTGCTTCAATACAGCTTTTTGCACGGTCCAAAAGCATGTCGAATGAGTATTTTAGCTCGTTGACCGGTATGGCCGCCAGTATGCCAGTGCAAACCTTTTGAATTGCCTCTACGTCTAAATAACGCTTTCCTTTCATGAGCAAATGCATTTTTCCGAAAAGTAAGGGGTTGCACGGTGCCATATCAGGTGAATACGTGGACTGTGTTATAGAAAATTTAATAGTTTTTATCGACATATTTATTTTCATTCAAGTTTATATACATCTCTAAATAACAAAATGTAACAGCTTGCTTGTTTTCATTGGAGATATTTTTGTGACTGTCACATACTGAATTGCAAAATCGTCTCTAGTCACAAAAATTGTCTATATTTGAAAGTTTAGAATTTATAGACTTGTTACTATATCACAGTACAGAAGTGTAAGAATGCCTTACACAACAATAGTCTTTATCACACCTTTCACAACGAGACCACACAAACTTTCCCTACTTTAGATGCAATAATATCATCATTTGACAGACGAAAACCTAGATTCCTAATCACCAATAATAACAAACAAGTAATAGTGAACACACAACAGGAAGACAGACTCAATACGCTCACTAATATATCGAACGATTTAAGGAATTTGGTTTGAAAGGATAGTTCCCTCAGTAACGAAATAGAGATCAGTTTTCAAAATCAAGTGAGACTTATCAAAGAAGAGTTAAATAATATTGGAAAATAATTTGAATAAAGCAAAATGCCACTATTACCAATAGAGGAATTGTTAGAATTTTCCGATATATTCATTTTACACAATGCAAAAACAATAAAACCAAATACCAAAATATACTTTTAAAGGCGAGTGTAAATATTTGTGTTTAAGGAAGAAATATATCAAATTCAAAGTGATTGTAAAACTACAATATAATAAATGTAATAATATGCAATAAGAGTACAATTGTTAATTTAAGAAATACCAATTTTATACCAAAATTAGTTTGGGGAGAACGATCACTTTGCACTTTTATCGCTGATCCTATCCCACAGATTGAACAGATTGGTAACGGTTCTTGTTGAACAAATTTAATGGATCAGTCTCATGGAACAACTTTAGCAGTCAAGTTATATGAAGACGGAATCTAAGATAGATATGATTACACTGGTTGTATTATTTCTCCAGATCTTATTAATTTGTCTCCTCCTCCCAACTCCGGCTGACCCTGAAGATCACGATGTCCACCTCATTTTAACAACGTTCCATATTTATACGCTGAACAGAGTATATTTAGTTTGCAACACACAGAAGGAAGCGTCGGATACCCTTTAAAGTATATATTTAAACGATCAGTTTGTTGAGCTGAGTCGATTTATGTCCGTCCATGTCCGTCTGTTTGTTGTTTTAAGATATCGTTTTGAAATTTTCCAATTTGTCTGAACTGCCGATATCGGACCACTATAGAGCTGCCATACAAACTGAACTATCAGAATCAAGTTCTTGTATGGAAGACTTTCACATTTGACAATGTATCTTCACAAAAGTTGACACAGGTTATTTTCTAAGATAATAATGTAATATACGAAGAAATTGTTCACATCGGCTTACTATCAAGGGCAAATTTGACATGGATTACTGCTTAATGTAATAATATAATCTTCGAAAAAATTATTCAGATCGGATTACGATAACATATAGCTTCCATACAAACTGAATGATCGAAATCAAATGCTTGCATGGGAAACTCTCATTTGACGATATATCTTCACAAAATTTGGTATGAGTTATTGTTCATAGAAATAATGTAACCTCCGAAATTATTGTTCACATCGGATTACGATAGCATATAGCTTTCATACAAACTGAACGATAGGAATCAAATGTTTGCATTCAAGACTTTTTCAGTTAACGAGATATATTCTGGAAATTCGTCGTGGTTTATTCTCTAAGGTAACGCTACAATAGTTGAAACAATTTTGCAGGTCGGATAACAAAACCTGCCATACAAACTGAAAAATCAAAATTAAGTTCTTATGTGACAAGAAATGTTCATGAAATTTAGCATGGATTATTGCCCAAATATCGTGACTGCCATACAAAATGACCATTCAAAATCAAGTTCTTTGACTAAATATCATCACAAAATTTGACATGAATTACTTTTTTCATTAAACAGCGAACCAATTTTCTCCGCAATGTAATATAGTTTGCAGATGTAACGTAACTAATTAATATTCTACATTATTTGTATGTTGTAATCAGAATTAATTAATTATATTAATTACTTTCCAATTTGAGCTTTCAATAAAAGTAGTAAGGCATGACATGTAAATAACTGAAACAACAAGTTGAAAATTATGTTAAGAAGCAAACTTTTTTTTTAATTTGCCATAAAATAATTAAATCCCTAATTTTTCTAGACACATATTTTTATTTGACAAGAATATATACAAGGTGCTTTCCGAAGTAAACCGGACTTAAAAAAAAAACAGAACAAATGTTTTTTTCGGCAAAATCAATTTATTTTATTCAAAATAGTCTCCCTCTGCTTCAATACACCTTTTGCACGGTCCAAAAGCATATCAAACAAGTGTTTTAGCTCGTTGACCAGTATGCCAGTGCAAGCCTTTTGAATGGCCTCTACGTCTGCATAACGCTTTCCTTTCATGAGCAAATGCATTTTTCCGAAAAGTAAGAGGTTGAACGGTGCCATATCAGGTGAATACGGGGAGTGGTCAAATAATCGGTCACAAGCGTCGATCGATGAGACGGCGCATTATCGTGCAACAAACGCCGACTTTCATCTTCGCAATATTCGGGCCGAACACGTCGAATACGGTGCACCAAACGTTTCAACACTCCAAGATAGAATACCACATTAACGTTTTGGCTGAGTGGAACAAATTCTTTATGGGCAATACCCTTGGAATCATAAAAACAAATCAGCATTATCACTTTTGACTTCTCCATGCGCGGTTTTTTGGGTTTCGGCTCGTCCGGTGCCTTCCATTCAGCACCCTGGCATTTCGTTTCGGGATCATATTGAAAACACTATGTTTCTTCACCAGTCACAATATTGTAAAGCAAGTTTTTGTCCTTTTTGACCTATTTAATGATGTCCTTCGAATGTTGGATTCTGAGCAATTTTTGGTCGTTAGTCAATTTGTGCGGAACAAATCTTTTGTAAGCCCAAATGTTCGGTCAAAATGCGATAAATCGATGTTTTGAAAATATTTAATTCCATTTCCATGAATTTCAATCATAATTTCGGCTGATTTTTGATGAATTCACGCACAGTTTCGCTGGAATTTCCGGTGATCACGGATTTTGATTGGCCCACATGTTGATCGCCATTTATGTCCTCACGACCACTTTGAAAACGTTAAAACCACTCGTGCACTCTGCTACAGGATAGGCAATCATCGCCATAAACTTATTTCATCAATTGAAACGTAAAAGTAAAAGTGTTACCAATTTTAAAATAAAATTTAATATTGGTTCTTTGTTCGAAGCTCATTTTCGCACCGAAAACATAAACAAACTGACACTTAAAACGCAATAACTTCATTTCCAATCGATGAAATGTCATGAAATTCTCACTGGACAATGGATAAAGATAGCAGATTCTAACGCACCAGTCGACATACCAGGGGGCGCTAGATTAAAAAAGTCCTGTTTACTTTGGAATGCTCCTTGTATTGCACATAAGATAAATAGCAAAAATATGATTAAATTAGTCATATAATAAATAAATCCCTAATTTTTCCAGATATGTTATTATTAATTAATATTAATAACGATAATTATGAATAATTACCATTGTAAGCATAATTATCCAACCCTAATTAACTGATAGGTAGGTGCAAAACAAAAGCTAGGTAATAAACAAAGTTGGAAGGTTAGGTAAAGTGTAACCACAACAAACACATCGGATTAATTCAGTTTACGCGTGCAGCTTAAACTTTGAAAAACACAAGCAACTTTCAAATTTATCGAAAAAATTTCCTTTTTTTAAATAGCTATTATTTTTTGAAATATATTATTGTTTATTTATTTATTATTAATTTTTAACTGTTAATTTTTTTTCAAAATTTGGAAATAAATCGACTGAGAAACGCCGATTATATTGCACAATCAAATTTGGCGTTCCGTAATGAAGAGAGAATTAGAGACAGTTCTGCACGTTCCAAGAGACGACAAAATTCATTCAATCAAGTGTTTGAATCTGGAGTATAGAGTTGAGAAGCAAGGACGCAACACCGCGGAACATTCCACCAGGCGAACGAATCTAGAATATAGAACAGCGGAGCAGGAGCGCGACACAATGGAACGTGCCCGACGCCAGAATCCAATGACCAGAGAAGAAGAAACGAGATGCAGCTTTGAGGAGAAGTCGTCGAGGCAATAAGAAGACGTCATAAACAAATTTTAAATTCTTATCAAAGAAAAGTGACGCGCCAGCAAACCAGGCAACAACTTGCAAACGAGCAGGAATCAACTTTGGAAAGAGTACAATTCCATAGGTCGGATCCCGCAAATCGTTAGTTGGAGAGCGAAAAGCAAGCCAGGAGGAATATAAGAAGACGTCGTGAACTTTCTCCTGATGCATTGCTAGAAGTATAAGCACGTCAACGTCGAGCTGCCAATATTTTTGAAATGTACGTATTGTTGATAAAAAAGGGGGGACACTTGCTTCATGTTCACGCACTCAGAAGATGCTAGAAAAGGTTTTTACCTGTCCTCTTCGGACCAAAAATATAATGTTTGCAGCACCAGCTGTCGGATTGGGGATCACCACATTGTTATGGCATGTACTAGTTAAGCGATGCACTGCAATTGGAAAGTAATGGAACCATCAACACAACTGAAGTTGAAACTTTCATCGACCGACACATTACGACTGATGGGAATGATTTGGGGAGATATTTATAAATGCATCACATCCAAACAATCGAGTAAGGATGCTAAAGCCTGGATTGGATGTATGTACTATGCTTTGCAGATTTTGCGACAGGGTTCAGATTTTCCAAAGCAAGAAGAAATATTTCTGTTAATAATGAAGTAGAAAAGTAGGATGACACGACAGCTGCACTTCCAATGGCATTGAAAGACACCGTAGACACCGCTTATGCGATTATAGCCCAGTTAACAACAGCGCGCCAGTCATTTCTTCTTTTCGCTACGTGGCGCCATTTGGATATTCTAAGCGAAGCCAGGTCCTTCTCCACTTGGTCCTTCCAACGGAGTGGAGGTCTTCCTTTTCCTTTTTTTCCCCCAGTGGGTACTTCGTCGAATACTTTCAGAGCAGGAGTGTTTTCGTCCATCCGGACAACATGACTTAGCCAGCGTAGCCGCCGTCTTTTAATTCGCTGAACTATGTCAATGTCATCGTATATCTCGTACAGCTCATCGTTCCATCGAATGCGATATTCGCCGTGGCCAACGCGCGAAGGACCATAAATCTTTCGCAGAACCTTTCTCTCGAAAACTCGTAACGTCGACTCATCGGTTGCTGTCATCGTCCAAGCCTCTGCACCATATAGCAGGACGGGAATTTTGAGAGACTTATAGAGTTTGGTTTTTGTTTGTCGAGAGAGGACTTTACTTTTCAATTGCCTACTCAGTCCGAAGTAGCACCTGTTGGCAAGAGCAATTCTGCGTTGGATTTCCAGGCTAACATTGTTGGTGGTGTTAATACTGGTTCCTAAATAGACGAAATTATCTACAACTTCAAAGTTATGACTGTCAACAGTGACGTGAGAGCAAAGTCGCGAGTGTGACGACTGTTTGTTTGATGACAGGAGATATTTCGTCTTGCCCTCGTTCACTGCCAGACCCATTTTCTGTGCTTCCTTGTCCAGCCTGGAGAAAGCAGAACTAACGACGCGGGTGTTGAGGCCGATGATATCAATATCATCGGCATACGCCAGCAGCTGTACACTTTTATAAAAGATGGTACCTTCTTTATTTAGTTCTGCAGCTCTAACTATTTTCTCCAGAAGCAGGTTGAAGAAGTCGCACGATAGAGAGTCGCCTTGTCTGAAACCTGGTTTGGTATCGAACGGCTCGGAGATGTCCTTCCCGATCCTGATGGAGCTTTTCGTGTTGCTCAATGTCAGTTTACACAGCCGTATTAGTTTTACGCGGATACCAAATTCAGACATCGCGGCATAAAGGCAGCTCCTTTTCGTGCTGTCGAAAGCAGCTTTGAAATCGACGAAGAGGTGGTGTGTGGCGATTCTCCTTTCACGGGTCTTTTCCTAGATTTGGCGCATGGTGAATATCTGGTCAGTTGTTGATTTGCCAGGTCTAAAGCCACACTGATAAAGTCCAATGAGTTTGTTGACGTTGGGTTTTAATCTTTCACACAATACTCGCGATAGAACCTTATACGCGTTGTTGAGGAGGCTTATCCCACGGTAGTTGGCGCAGATTGTGGGGTCTCTTTTTTTGTGGATTAGGCAGAGCACACTTAAATTCCAATCGTTGGGCATGCTTTTGTCCGACCATATTTTACAAAGAAGGTGATGCATGCTCCTTATCAGTTCTTCGCTACCGTGTTTTAATAGCTCGGCCGGTAATCCATCGGCCTCCGCCGCTTTGTTGTTCATCAGGCGGGTAATTGCTATTCGAACTTCTTCATGGTCGGGCAATGGATCGTCTGCTCCAACGTCATCGATTGGGGAATCGGGTTCGCCTTCTCCTGGTGTTGTACGTTCACTGCCGTTCAGCAGGCTGGAGAAGTGTTCCCTTCATAATTTAAGTATCAAAAGCAGGAAAAAGACCTCTAACGAGGTACCCACGAAGTCATCCATCTCTTTCATTCAAATGCTGGAACAAATAATTTCAATACAACAAAACTGGCGAACACGATGACCGACGAGTTCATTTCGACTGCGAAGGATAAAATTAAGTCAAGTTCCTTAACTGAACCCAGCAGGGCAAACATATTTGAAGCTGTGAAGGGTTTCAAGCCATCAGAAACACAGGGAATGCCTCATACATTGCAGCTCAAAACATCGATTAAATATATGGTACCAGCCAACATAAGCACGAGTGGTGGATTAGCAAATGATGCTACAGGGGAACTAATGCAAGTGGATACCGAATCGCCTGGACTTGACAGTACAGTGGTGCCACTATGGATGAAATTCGCAGAATCAAGAGTTGGAAGCTTTGCACGTTCCAAACAGTCTCATAGTCGCAATGCAGATTGGACACCAATTATGAGCGAGGTCCGATCATTCCAATTCAAGCGAAATGAACAAATAACCATAGGTAGACAGTTCCCTTTCATTCCAGCTGAAGCCATCACGATACATAAAAGCCAAGGTGGAACATACGCTCAAGTTGCGGTTCATCTAGAGCAGTGGTTCCCAAACTTATTTTGTTTACTGCCCACTTTGAGAATAAATATTTTTTTAGCGCCTCCATTTATTCACCTATTTAAAAACCACTATAACTTCAAATTAAATTAATTAATTATTGTGACCTCTATATGTATATTAACGGAGAGTTCTAAACGAAACTTTTACTATAACTCGCAACTTGAAACCTGAGCGCAGTAGGTAACATACAACGGCGCTTAGGTCTCAAGTTAACTTTTACGGGCTCCACCTGCCAATAAGAATGATTATTGAAACGCAACTTTATAGTATTAAAACAGAGAATCTTTTATTAAAAATAAAACTAAAATAATCGATCCTTATATAAAACTATTGTGAAGGATGAATCTGATGCTGTGTAATAAGTTTGTTAATATCAGGTTCCAATTTACTCAAGAACAGTCGCAAGTCGCCACGTTCGGTAACAAGCAGACGATTTCTCTTTTTAGTAAGCAGTGTTGTCACAGCACTAAATCCACGTTCGCACAAATATATGCCGATGGGAATGCTATCAAGAATCGTTGAACGATTGACCGCAATTCAGGGTAAAATTGCGGGTTTGGTTTTTGTAGCCAAAAATCTTGGTAACTGTTTTTGAACTTGATTTTTATTTCCTGGTTTGATGTCAATTCTATACGTTCTTTTTCCAGCTGAGGTGATATTGCTGTGGAGACATTTGAAAACGGATCCAACAGCCAGTCTGGTATTTCCAAGTTCAAAATGTCCTGGTATTGTTCGGTGAAGTCAAGGTGGAGGTGGAGGTTAATACTGATAAATTCGGAAAATTGTGAAACTCACGTCTACCCAGATTCTTTTTGTGTAGAAGCAGTTCGGCTGCGAAAGCAGCAACGACGTTTGTTTAAACCCCTCAATGATAGGGTATTCAAAATTCACTTACACCCGCGATTAATATTACAATTACTTTAATGTTTTGTATATTTAAAATACAATCAAGTTTTAAATCTATACATATAGACGAACGGTGTTGTGTTCAATTAAATTATTGTTGAGCTGAGACAGGATGCCGCTCGCAGGAACTGGATTGACACAAAATTGTTTCTAGCACGTGGGAACTTTGTTGTGGCGAATATCCAATCGAAATTTGATGTGCGATGAGTGTCTGGCGAATGTGTCGAACGACTGTGCGAATTGTATGAGACGAATTGAACCTGCTTTCCCGTTGCCCATCCTTTTTGTTGAGTGGGTTGGCGTACAGATGTGTTGAGTTGAGCTGTAGTGTCATCAGCTGTGGTGAATTGCATTGTAGCATTAGGATGCGTCAATTTTACCGGGTAGAGGGGGTGGATGCTTAACTCATTTAAACAACGCTTTTTGTTTTAATTAAATTTAGTCTATCGCCTTGGAGCTGGAGATTCATGTCGTTGAACAATTTATACAGGTCTGTCATGTAAGCTATATCATTCTTTGATGTTATGAGCTTGTCTTGCAATTATGTATCTTCAGTTTCCAAGAACTCTATAACAGATTTGTAAAATCGAGTCAGACGACTGCCTCTTGATAGCCAACGAACTTCAGTATGAAACAACAAACGGTTGAAATCCTCGTCATTAGTAACACAAAGCTGATGAAATAATCTATCATTCAACGAGCTGTTGTGGATTTTATTGACTCAAATAATATTTTTCAAAGGAATCTCTTTCTCTTCGCAAAACTTTTCCAATATATTGGATATGGTTATGCCTTTTGTATCGGTCTCTAAATTTGTAGAGTAAAACAACAATTCCATTTTCCCATATAAAAGTTGACCACTTACTTGCTGTCAAACATTTGACGGTATTTGTACTCTCAGTTCCACTCGAATTGAAGAACGCATTAAAACAAGACTTTTGAATCGACAACATAATATCAACTTTGCTCATAACATCGTGTATTTAAATTTCAATTTCAAATTTCAAAATATATAAATATTATTAATGTGTTGACATGTTTGATGGTGCCAACCTTACAGTGTTACCAACTCTCAAAAATACTTTTATTATAATAACGGGGCATCACTGCCTGTGCAAACTCCACATTGCTCATTGCTTACTAGATATAGAATACTACATAGTTTGCCATATATGGTAAGTTAGAAGCTGTCTCTTCAGCAGTTTAACAGCGCAGTTTTCATTTATATGAAAATTTCGAAGAGGCAACATATTCCATTTCCACATATGCCGACGGCATTTTAATTTCGGTAATATGAAAATTGGAAGAGCGAGTTAAGACGGTTGTGTTATATTATAAAAATAAAGTACATTTTCAAAATATTATATAATATTTAGTATATTATTGTTAATTTATAGAAATATTATCCAAATTGGGTTGGGAAGTCTTAAATTTAATAAACTTATACAAGCATAAATCAAAATATCATTTCTCATTTTAAATTTATTATTTTAATTGGTATATAAAAGTTATGCCACAATTATTATATAGTAGTCCAAAAATATAAATTCTTATTTTTCCCAGAAATACATTTGTAAAAAAAGGATCTTTATCCTTTGTTATTATCTTATTTTTTCCAAAAATACATTTGTAAACAAAAGGATATTTATCCTTTTTTTATGTTCCACATAAAAGATTTAAGGAGTTCAAGAGCTCAAAACGTGCCCTACATCAGCTACCTACCCGACGGCATTTCGCAAATGATAAAATAAATTTTTCAAGAGCTCAAAGCATACGCTACATCATCTCGAACCTACCTACCCTTCGCTTTTGCGCAAATGATTATATCATGATAGCAAATGCCCACATACAGATTTGGCAATGGCAATAACAGTTAGTATTCTATAAATTCTATCCTGTCGAGATGCCCTGTAATAAGTGTATCCGAACGTTCCATTGTTTTGTCATCTCATGTAAAAAGCACGTGTATCCGAACGTTACATTGTTTTGTCCATAAATTTAGAGACTTTTTGCTGCGCTCCTACTTTAACATCCTTGGTTTTGTCATCTCATGTTAAAAAAAAAGAAACATTTAATTGGAGAAATAAGAAAGTAATAAGTAAGTAATAAGTGTATCCGAACGTTTCATTGTTTTGTCATCTCATGTAAAAAGCACGTGTATCCGAACGTTACATTGTTTTGTCCATAAATTTAGAGACTTTTTGCTGCGCTCCTACTTTAACATCCTTGGTTTTGTCATCTCATGTTAAAAAAAAAGAAACATTTAATTGGAGAAATATTGTAATACTGCTAAAAGTGATTTTCTTCCCGCTGCTTACAATGCCGAGGAAAATAAAACGACCTGACATAGGTCGTCGAAGTCGTGTAAATATGCAACGAGCTACTTTACGCTCCAACCGCACTAATGATCAGCGAGATGCTGATAATGATAACAGTCGTACAAGTATGGGAGAATTACGTTCAAGAGTAAATAACTATCAAGTGGATAGGGGTAGAATGGAACGAGTTCGTGCACATCGATCACAACAGCAGCGAGCACGGGATAACGAATTTAATCGATTCCGCAGACGCAATGCTCCTGTAAACCTCAAACGAGGAGCATTTTCCTACGATCCGGAATTTGATTATAGTGCCGACAAATCTGTGACGATTGGAGAAATGTCAATCATTTGTCAACATTGTAAAGCATTAAAGTACAGTAGTGAACCTGCAGGATTATGTTGTGCTGGTTGCAATGTACAATTGCCTCAATTGGTTCCACCACCTGAACCGTTACACACATTAGTCAATGGGATGGAAAGTGAGTCTAAACACTTCTTGGCTAACATCCAAAAATATAATAATTGCTTCCAAATGACATCGTTTGGTGCAACGCATATAGTACAAGACGGGTTCATGCCTACTTTCAAGGTAGTATACCATAATTGTTTTAGTGAAATTCTAATTTTTATTTGTATCACAATTAATTTAACCAGTTCTTAAACAATTACAGATACAAGGACAAATTCATCACCTACTGGGGGCAATGCTGCCAGTGCCAGATGCAGATCATACATTTTTGCAAATTTATTTTATGGGCAATCAAGATGTGGAAGTTGATAAAAGCGAATCATTGTCCAACAGCTGCAAACATTTCTTCACGAGAATAATGAATTAGTGAAGATGTTCAAAATGGCACTGGATCGGATGCCATCAGACAGCCATAATATTGTAATAAGAGCCGACAAAACACCTGCTGGAGAGCATGCAAGGAGGTTTAAGTCACCGACAATAGATGAAGTGGCTATTGTCGTTGTTGGAGAAAATTTGCAATCAAGAGATATTGTACTTCATCGCCGGAACAATGAATTGAAACGTGTATATGAAACGCATAGAGCTTATGATGCTTTACAATACCCATTAATTTTCTGGCAGGGAGAAGATGGGTACCATTTTAATATCAAAATGGTTAATCCAACAACAGGTAATTAGATTATACAAAATATAATATTTTATATGTTCAATATATAAATGTATTTTTTTTATCATATGTACTTCCAGGTGCTGATACACACAAAAAAGTCAGTGCCATGAATTATTATGCATACAGACTCATGATCCGTGAAGGTGAAGTAAATCACATTTTGATGTGTCAACGGCTCTTTCATCAGTATGCAGTGGACATGTACGTCAAAATTGAGACTGAAAGATTGACATACATCCGTCTTAACCAACAGCAGCTTCGATCTGAAGAGTCCATTCATCTTCGCGATGCAATCAATGCTGACGGCAATGTAAATAATGTAGGAAGAATGACAATTTTACCGGCCACTTACATCGGAAGCCCGCGCCACATGCACGAGTACGCTCAAGATGCGATGTCTTATGTTCGAAAGTATGGCCGTCCAGACCTATTTATTACATTCACCTGTAACCCACAATGGATTGAAATAAAAAATAACTGCTACACAACCAAGCACCACTTGATAGGCAAGACATCACAGCCAGAGTTTACAAGCAAAAATTAAAATCTTTAATGAATTTAATTACAAAGCATCGTGTGTATGGCCAAGTACGTTGTTGGATGTACTCTGTTGAGTGGCAAAAGCGTGGTTTGCCACATGCTCATATATTACTCTGGTTGGTTGACAAAATAAGGCCAGAAGAAATTGATTCCATTATTTCAGCCGAAATTCCTGATGAAACGGTTGACCCAAAATTGCATACGATAGTAACTAAACACATGATACATGGACCTTGCGGAGTTTTCAACAACAGCTCACCCTGTATGATCGACGACAAGTGCTCCAAACGGTACCCGAGAAACTTGCTTGCTGAAACCATCTCGGGAATCGATGGTTACCCATTGTATCGTCGGCGATCAGTTGAGGACGGTGGACGATCTGTAGATGTCAAGATAAAAGGACAAGATTTTCATGTAGACAATCGTTGGATTGTGCCGTTCTCGCCCATATTGTCCAAAACAAAATTCCAAATATTGTCCAAACAAAACGTGGAATTTTGTAACTCTGTGAAATCCATAAAGTACATATGTATATATGTTAACAAAGGTAGCGACATGGCCATGTTCGCAGTAACAAACACAAATGATGAAGTGTCTCACTATTAGATGGGTCGCTATGTAAGCAGCAATGAGGCTATTTGGCGCATATTTTCGTTTGCAATTCATGAAAGACATCCTACTGTATTGCATTTGGCAGTTCATTTAGAAAATGAACAACGAGTGTATTTCAACCCAAACATCGCTGTGGATAGAGCGGCACGTCCACCTGGGACCACATTCACAGGTTTCTTCTCAATTTGTGCAACTGATCAATTCGCTCGCACTTTGCTGTATGATGATATGCCGCGCTACTACACATGGAACGCATCATCAAAGTTTTTTCAGCGTCGTAAAAAAGGAACACCACTTGAAGGATATGAAAATGTATTTGCCACAGATGCTATAGGCCGTATATATACAGTACATCATAATAACGATGAATGTTATTATCTTAGATTGTTATTGGTGAATGTTCCTGGTCCGACATCTTTTCAACAATTGCGAACAGTTGATGGACATCTGTGTGCGACTTACCGTGGGGCGTGTCAATTATTACGGTTGCTTAAAAACGATTCGCATTGGGATGATACGCTCAAGGATTCCGTGATATCGTCATCGCCGCATCAAATTCGCACACTGTTTGCGATTATAATATCGACATGTTTCCCCTCAAATCCGAATGATTTGTGGATGAAATATAGGGATGACATGTCTGAGGATGTGTTGCATCGCGTGCGTTGTGAAACTTTGAATCCTACATTGGAAATTACGGCAGAGATTTACAATGACACATTGATCATAATAGAAGATATGTGTTTGTTGATGGCAAATAAAGTATTGTCGTGTTTGGGCCTGACAGCACCCAATCGTGCTATGCAAGATGCATTAAACCATGAGTTGCAAAGAGAACTCCTGCACGATACTCAAGCTATGACCGAAGCAGTTCGCGCAACTGTTCCGCAATTGAACGAAGAACAAAGGATTGCGTACGATCGTTTAACACAAGCTGTAAACAGTGGGTCTGGGGGGATTTACTTTCTTGATTCTCCTGGGGGCACTGGGAAAACGTTCCTAATTTCATTGCTATTAGCAAAGATCCGATCGCAAAATGAGGTAGCCCTAGCGTTGGCTTCATCTGGAATAGCAGCAACTTCATTAGAAGGCGGACGAACTGCACATTCAGCCTTAAAATTACCATTAAACATGCATATCAACAAACGCCAGTTTGCAACATTGCCAAAAATAGCGCTATGGCTAGACTCTCCAAGTATGCAAATTGATAATTTGGGACGAATGCACAATGGCCCACAAGAGGTCGCTGGAGGCACTAGATAGGACGTTGAAAGATTTACGTGAAAACCAAAACGTTTTTGGTAGAGCTATGATACTTTTGTCAGGTGATTTTTGTCAGACTCTTCCAGTAATTCCTCGATTGACTGTTGCTGACGAAATAAACGCATGTCTAAAATCATCAAATTTGTGGCGGCACGTAAAGACACTACAATTAATTACTAACATGCGAGTGTTTTTGCAGCAAGATCAAACTGCGACTGTGTTATCGAAGCAGTTGCTGGATATTGGCAATGGTAAGGTCGCAGTTGACAGCTCGACCGGATTAATGACTTTTCCCACAGATTTCTGTCACTTCACAGAATCGAAAAAGGAGCTTCTACAGCGTGTTTTTCCGGACATTAATCAACAATATAATAACCACGATTGGCTAAGTGAACGAGCAATATTGGCAGCAAAAAACAAAGATGTCGATGATCTCAATGCTACCATTCAGAATTTCCTTCCAGGAGAGTTGTTTACGTACAAATCAGTTGACACGGCCACAAACCAGGATGACGTAGTCAACTATCCTACAGAATTTTTAAATTCATTGGACTTGCCTGGACTACCACCATATAATTTGAAATTAAAAGTAGGGTCAGTTGTCATCATGCTGCGTAATATTAATCAACCTCGACTTTGCAATGGAACGAGATTGGTTGTGAAGAAACTAATGAATAACATCATCGAAGCTAAAATAATCAAAGGAAAATACAAAGGAGAGGATGTCTTAATCCCACGAATACCTATGATTCCAACGGATTTGCCATTTGATTTTAAGAGGTTGCAATTTCCCGTGCGTCTGGCGTTTGCGATGACCATAAATAAATCGCAAGATCAAGCGTTGCAAGTTTGCGGAATAAACTTAGAGTTTCCCTGTTTCGCACATGGACAATTATACGTTGCGTGTTCGCGTGTCGGAAAACCAACATCCTTATTTATTTACGCACCGCAAAAAAAAACATAAAAATATTGTCTACTGTCTATTGTCTATTAATTAACTGTATATGATCATAACTGTGTTGTATTTAATTTAAGCAAATATTTGTTTATCATGTTCACAGTCCAGAAACGAGCACATCCATGAAAATTTAAAATTTTTGTATATGAAGTGTACAAATATAAATAAATGACTTAATATGTATATAATATGTGCATTTGGATCCTTAATGTCAACGTGTATTAGTAACTCTTTATTTCCATCAACTTGGCTCCATCTACTTGGGAACCACTTGGCTCGCCAGGACATGATAATATGGTGGAAGTACTAGGCGACTCGGACAAATCTGATTCGATCAGAACATTATCAATGTTGAGCTGCTGGCTGTCTTCAATAACATCAATATCTACCAGAACATTCTTGATGTTGGGTTTTTGGCTGTCTTCAATAACTTGAATGTCCTGTATGTCTTCGGCCGATAAATTTAATTCACAGAATGTCTCCTCAGATGATGAAGATGGCATTGTAGAAACGTGTTTTGGTTTAGATAGCAGCTTTTGCTTTAATATATTTTTTTGTACTTTTGCCCTGTTCACGCGTATTATTCGTTCTACATTCTTACCACACTTGGTACAAAATCTGAAGGTAACAGCGATTATGTTGTAGCATTCGTCGCATCTTAATAATAATTTAATACAATCTGGACAGTCATTATTTTTTTTCTGCCGTTCCATCCACTTTTTACAAAACGGACAATGCATTTTAAGGAGTTGAGGGATATATAGCTTCACTATAACTATATTATAGTTGTTTGAAGTCTTTATTTTCTCGATGACAGATGTAGTTCTTCTTCTTTTCCTAACCATGGCCATCGTCAAAAAAAAAAACGACAGATGTAGTTTGATAGTTATAGTGTAAATATTTGTCAGTATTCACTCAAAAAAAATTGTCTATATGTAGTAAAATGTCACTTGAAATGTTAACGTCTCTTTGCTGTGCATCTATACTATAATTCTTTAATATTCCTAAAAATCTAAAAGCAGCAAATTTCAATAAAATTAAAAAAGTATTGTGTCGAGTATTTGTGACTTACTAAATATGCCTCCAATAATTAGACGTTGCGAAGTTCGCCGGGTCAGCTAGTCTTTAATAAACGTAACACAACAACCATGCTTGATTAGTTGGTAAAGTGGACTCATCGAGCTAAATTGAGAATTGACTTGTTCTCAGGTGATCGCACAATGATTCTTCAATGTTTTCAACCATTTCATCAATTCGTCTTTGCACAGAATTATTACTCAAAGGAATTTTTCGGATAATATCTGCGGCCGGTTTATGAAGCACAGTAGTTATTACTTCATTTATTCCTGGCAATATTAACTCTTCTCCGATATTTTGCGGTTTGCCTTTTTGAGCAATTAACAAAGAGATATTGTACGAAGCTCGAAGTCCGCCGTCATCTTGCTTAGCAGCCACCGAAAATAGTTTTGCTACACTTCGCTGAGTATTATACTTCTTCTCTAGGTCTTGAAAATATGCTACATTCTTGTCTTTCTTATCTGGATGCATTTTATCAAATGATCTTGCAGTCTTGAAGGCTTCATTGCTTCATTCGAAGATGTTTTTAGACATAGAAGACAAAAAGGCGACAATGGGTTTGTGGGATTTTCAATGAATCCGAATTTAATATATTCCGCACAGTATTGCCATTTCTTCTTTTTTACATCCGACATTGTTTTGCTTTGAGAAATACGTTTAACTTCGCGAGTAGTGTAAAGGAGGCGTAAATACAGCTCATCTATTGCGCGAGTTAAGGAACTGAACTTGGTTGACATGTGGTTTCAACAAGATGGCGCTACATGCCACACAGCTCGCGATTCTAAGGCCATTTTGAGGGAAAACTTCGGAGAACAATTCATCTCAAGAAATGGACCCGTAAGTTGGCCACCAAGATCATGCGATTTAACGCCTTTAGACTATTTTTTGTGGGGCTACGTCAAGTCTAAAGTCTACAGAAATAAGCCAGCAACTATTCCAGCTTTGAAGACAACATTTCCGAAGAAATTCGGGCTATTCTGGCCGAAATGCTCGAAAAAGTTGCCCAAAATTGGACTTTCCGAATGGACCACTCAAGACGCAGCCGCGGTCAACATTTAAATGAAATTATCTTCAAAAAGTAAATGTCATAAACCAATCTAACGTTTCAAATAAAGAACCGATGAGATTTTGCAAATTTTATGCGTTTTTTTTTTTAAAAAGTTATCAAGCTCTTAAAAATCACCCGATATATAGAAAACGAGTGAACTTGAGAA
>NW_026089623.1:2088331-2295621 GCF_024586455.1 Bactrocera neohumeralis
ACCTGAGTGCAATTGCTCATGAGAACGCTTAAACATCCCTGTCAAATTAGGATTAGAATGCTGTGCCCCAGAATTATAATTGGGTGATTGAACCGGAAATGTTTTTATGTTGTTGCTTTTATATTGTTGTTGTATTTTAGGAAGATTAGCCTTCTGTCTATAAAAACTTGATCCATTATCAACTTCCATGGGAGTTGGCCAATTTGCATTACCTTGTGTGAAACGTAAAAATGGCCGACTATTCTGAGTTATAGTTTGGGGCGGATACATTACTTGTGTTGGTATATTTGGTTTAGATGCGTTACCTGCAGCATAAGCTTCAGCAAACTCAATACGCCTGTAATTAGTTTTTAGCTCCTGAGCAACAGCAAGGGCAGAAGGTAAGTCTTTAGGACCAGCAGAGAGGAGAATATCGCACATTGGGCGACGAAGACCTGATATAAAAACACGAAAGGCATTCCCTCTAGCGCGTTCATTTATAGCTTCGATAATATCATTTCTTCCACTGTTGGTCGTAATTTGCTTATTTATTATAAGCGACAGCTGTTTTTCCACCTTGCTATAAAATTCATCGATAGACGAATTCCCCTGTCTCAGAATACTAAGCTCGTTTTCCAACAATATAACGGTCTCTTATCTGAATACTCCTGGTCTAATCTGGCAATAATAGCTTTAAAATTGAGAACTGTACTATAGGAGGCAAGAGTGGAGTTAGCCGAGTCTATAATTTTGTTTCTAAATGTACCCATGGCTATATAATATTTTTCGGACCCCTCCATATAATAGTTCAAGGCGAATACCGCGGCACTTCGCCACGCTGGGTAGGATGTGCAATCACCCTTGAATTCTGGGAGAGATTTTATTAGGTCCAAACTCGCATTATTTTCCGTAACTAATGGATTTATTGAAACTGGATGGTAAGATTCAACGCTAGGCGGTTGAAGGCGTTTAATTTCAAGACTAATCTAGCCTAATTCGCTCATTCTTCTCATTGACGATTGCTATCACTTCATCCCTACTAAAACTCATTTTGCCACGACAAAAAGTTTTTCTGCTCTAAGTCTGGGTTTAATAAACGTGACAATAGCTTTCAAAAAGTTACCCTGAAAACATTAGCAGCAAATAGATCACCTTAGTTCTTTACACGAGTTTAAACAAAGCGGATACAATTCTTTATGAAAATGAAATATGTATATGTCAAACCATTATAATGCGCAGATTATTACTTTAAGGTAACATAACAGATTTATTTTCACTACTTTGGCAGAAATAAACCACAAAAAGTATTCGAAAGCAAATTAAATTGATGCTGACTTAAAAATTTTTAACACTTTAAACAAATTGCAATATGAAAAACTATAACTACAAGTGGACACCAAAAGTTTAATTAACTTTAATTACACTTATTATATTTTAATTCGGAAATACGCAGATGGCCACAAAAGCTACAAACTATGTTCAGCTGATTATAGTTCCGAAAACAAATGCTTGCACATTTAAAAATAAACTAAATATATTTTTTTAGGTCAACTTTTATAAAGTATTTTCACTAACCTTCTATGAAGTTTTAATCACAAAAATTCACTTTACTCCACTTTATTTTCAATAAATGATTTATTTTTAGATACACTTTTTAATTTTAATTTTAAACCACTTGAAAATATTTTGAAAAATCACTTACAGTTTTTTTCTTCTTGTTTTTTTTATAAACAGCTCCTTAGAAATCCTTGAGTCCTTTGTCCTTTCAAAAATAGCTTAGATCCTTAGGGTCCTTAATAGGTCCTTTGTCCTTTTAAGAGCCAACAGGTTGGGCGCCAGTTAATAATTGCCTTTTTGACTGATTTATTGATGGCGATACAACTAGCCTCTTTCAACTCAACTTTACAATTAAATTCTTAAACTGCTTGTTTCTAACTCTAAACTTACAAAACTAGTCTGCTTTAGGTGTCAGTGTTGTTGCCACGAACGAGGTGCATAAAAGGGCTCGGCTTAACTGCCGTAAGCGTGGGTGTATTTTTATCATAGTCCCGATATTTTGGCGCATCAGCAGCAAGGAAATGTTGAGACCGTTGGTACGCTGTTGTCAAGTGCAATTGCTTACGCTGATAAATAATGTATGTGTGTTGGTGCGCAGCTGTCGGTAAAAAATTAGCCTGCATTATCTCAGTGTTGTTGCAGCATAAAGAGCTTGGGTTGGCTACCGTAAGCGTGGGTGCAATTTTTATAATTATGTAAGATCGAGAACGTTGGTACGCTGTTGTCAAGTGCATTTGATTACGCTGGTGATCATGACCATAATGCGGATGATGATGTATGTATGAATGTGCGCCAATGTCGGTGACTTAACCCAGCATACGTGACAGGAGGAACGACTCTGTTAATTTATACACAAAAAACCAGTATTATATCGTGTTACATTATAGTGAAATAAATATTTTATAACGAGTGTGGAAATCCGAAATCAGAGAATTATTAGAAAAATTAGATCCGAAATCTGTCGTAGAAGAATTTGTAATCAGAGAGAGAGAGAGACAAAGAGTTAGAGACAATTACAAATATGTACAATTGATTTTGCTAGAAATGGAAATTTTTACTCTGGAACTTTAACTTAAATAAATAATAATGTATTGTAATTATCAGTAACAGATGAGAACTTATGCAAAAATATTTATCAGCTTAAAATAAGAACACAACAGAACAACATGAATGTTCTGTCGATACTACAAATAGTTGTAAGCAAACCTAATATCGTTTAGTCTTAGTATTACCACAAACCAAGAAGGTATATTGAACTCAATAAAGAATAATAATAAACCCAAAACTATTATTATTTAACTCGCGCAAAACCACAAATGATAATAAAATAAATATTACATTGTTTATATAGGAATGCTTAAGCAGCACGCACCGACAGGAATAAAACAAACATGCATAAACTCGTTTATCTCATTCGACGCTCAATCGTACACAACAAGTCCGAACAAGTATTCAATGAACCAGCACAATTTGGGTTATTTAACAAAAACTTGTTAAAACATGATAGATATCTACGAGTACTAATAACTATTAAAATGGGAAAGTGTATCTGTTGCCTTTTTATTTGTTTGTTTGTGTCTGCTTTCATTATGAAATGGAGCGACCGATTGACATGATTTTCATTTTTTCTATATTCAATAAAATAGGACAGATATATGAACTACGCGGAGAGAAATATAGAACCGGGTTTGAGCAATCTTTTAATTCATATTAGTTGATGTTCACAAGTTGTTGTTGAGAGTCGAGAGCTCATGCAGTCGTAGTCTAAGAGGCCTCCTAGCTAAATAAAATTACAAATCACCCCACAGGCCTCTATACAACGCCCCCATTATCTGTCTGGGTCTCTTACCGCCCCCCTTGACACCTGCAGCGCCCACAAGGGGACGTTATCGCCCACTTTGAGAAAGACTGATCTAGAGGGTAGAGTTAGCAGGTCAGCTGTATATGTGGGATGTAGCAGAGCCACAAATGCCAATGGATTGCATATTATCGGGAAATTTTCTCCTCCGAACCCATTTGGACAGCCCCATCCCATTAAAACTCAACTTAATAGATTGAGGAAAGAAGGTGCGTTGACGACATGCTTCAGATTTTTAGCCGAAAAATCGGAACAACGCCTGGATATTTATTACCAAAATATAAGGAGTCTAAACAAGCATATTGCGGATATCAGATCAGATAAACTGATTTGTTCTGCTGATATTCTGTGCTTTGCTGAGACTTGGGCTTTATCTCAAGAAGAATTTCCAATAGAGGGCTATAATGTTATTGCACGCCTTGATGGAGAAACAAGGTTATCCCGACGACGCCCGGCCAACGGCCTTATAATATACTCTACTCAAACGTTTACCAACTATTAAAAGTAAACAATTCGACAGTTTCTTTATCACTTGTGTTCAGGAACTCCACGTATAGACTGCCAGAATTTAGAGAGCAAGTGGTAAATAATATGTGTCAGATAAATGAGCAGTTTAATGGACCATCAGTAGTCCTTGGAGACTTTAACATATGACGCCTCACAGCAACTGACGATTTAGAGGCTCGATTACAACAGTTGGGATTTCAGTCTACATTGGAGAACGCCGCCACAACAAAACAGCAAACAGCAATAGATCGGGTATGGACAAACATGGATCCATCATGAATATTTGTGAGACGGCAGCGACATATCAAACCGCTGATGTACATAAAACAACGCAACTGTTCATTTTCTATGTACACAGTTTCATTGTTGCCATACTAATACCTTTCACTTCAATGAAATTTTAATATTTTGTTCAACGTTTATTTGTTTAATTTATTTATTTGTTTTAAATTATCAATTGTGATTAAAAATGATATAACAGAGCTATTTTATACTTCTCTTTGCAAAATAACGTCAGGTTTGATAGAGCTTTGATAATGTTACATTTTACATATAAGTGGGATCAGTACTGCTCTCTACTGTCGTCGGCTTTCTTACAATTATATCCGAATTTTTGATTCATTGTTATTGTTAGCTTATACTAAGAATTATTGTCAACTTTTTAGTTTGATGTGCTTTAAAATCGTGTTTTTTAGTTTTTTAAACTATGTATTTTTTTTACTTTTTTTTACTGTTTGAAGTGAGAAAGCCGAAATTATTTAAAATATTAACTATAACATGTTGTATTGTTGAACTATTTAATCTTTACTCTGATCCTTCAGTGACTAATTGTTGACAACTTTATTTTTATTTAATTCTTACTTCTTAATCGAATCATTTCTTCTAAGGCTTCATTGTCACATGGGGTTTTACCTGTCAACTTTGCGCAGTGAAGTTCTTCAATTCGAATACTTCCCAAAGATGTACAACGACTAAGTTCAGCTTGTCCAGAAGCAAACAATCTAGAACCCAGATAAATTACTGTATGATCAACTATACAGCCTTGCATCTTATGAACGGTCGACTTCCAATGTTTGATTTGTATCACCAAACATTGACCTCAAAAAAGAAACTTTTAAGTTCTTACCGCTGGTGCTGGTGGGGGAAAAATAAAGATCTTTGCTTGAGTGAGAATATATTCATTCTAATTTTATTTTGATATTTTCCTTGCTGATATAAATTTTTTAAAACTATCTTAAATAATTAAATATATGTGTATATTTGTATGCATTGCAGCATATTGTTTATGCTGCTTGATGTGGGAATATTTTAAGTGAACAATTTAATACATATGTGTGTGTTAAATGTTATCTGATCTGTAAATTTACGACTTATCTTTACCCATGAAATTTTATTATTTTTGGATGCGCATTGGATGTAAATGCATGAGTCTGTTTATATACATATGTATGTATGTTCAATACATTTTAAAATATATACATATATTTATTTTTAATAGTATTTCGGCTTTGCTGATAAGTAGCATGTTCAATGATATTTGAACATATTACCGAGGGAAAGAAATGGTTATTTAAAATTAGTGGACTGTATATGTACGAGTATATGTATGTATGTATATGATACTTAAACTTAACTTTCTTAAGTTTAGTCTTCCTTTTGCGCTTGTAATATCGATGCATGAATAGAACATTGACTTTTGCGCCCAATGTTGTTGCAGTCGTTGGTGTGCATCTATTTCGGCTGCCACCAGTCCCACTTTGAGGTCATTTCCTTTTGTTTGTGGTTGCAGAATCATTCCAATGATCTTCCGCTTGGTTCTGCATTTTAGCAGTTTCTCGAGCTATACTTGTTGGCTGCTTTCTATAATTCTCAAAATCTTTTCCTTTTTTGGTGAGATTATGATTTGGCTCAACTAAAACATCCTTGCTCTTTTTCGGTAATTGTGTTGGTTTTTGCAAAACTTGAATTTCCTCTTCCTTCTCATACGCTTCAGCATCATTTTCCAAAATGTGGTCGATTTCTTTAGCTTCGTCCTCATCTTCAAACGATTTAACTTGGACTTCACTTTCCCACATTTCTTCATAATGTAAGCCTGCCTAAAGAGAAAAGTGCCAAGGTACCAATTCAGTTGGTTTTTTTCTCAGTTATTGAAGGTTCATGAAATTCTTCAAAGAATTCTACTTCAATTTCGTTTTCATTTCTATCTTCCTGTATTACTTCTGTTGTTTCTTTCTCAACAGAAGATAGAGGGAGTAATCGAACTGTTATAAGTTTTCCGTCTTTTATCTTTTGCACTGCATTAGTTATTTTTGGTTTTGTCGCAGTTGTAGATAAATTGGGTATCATTATTCTGTCCCCCTGCTTTGTGAACAGAATTCGCTAATTGTCATACTTTTGCTTAAGTACACTCCATGCAGCTTCATAATTTTTCGACGAAATTTGTAGATGCTGTTTTACTCGTGCAGCTTCTCTTTTTAAGCATTGACGAAGACGCAGCATTTTTTCTGTGTTCGTCATTTGCTCGTTGTCATGTATCATAACTTGGAATACGTTGTAAAAATTGACCCATTCTTTAATATCGCCATAAAATGTTGGAATTTTTATTATTATTTTTAATTCAAAGTTAGGGCGATACGAAATTTTAGGCTCTTCTTTTTGTAACTTTTTTTTAAATTTTGAAGCTCTTCGTAATATTCGTCATTAATTTTTTCGAATATGTCTTAAATTTTTTCATTGAAATCTAATTTGATTTTAGATTTTGAATATGTACGAATAAAAAGTCTAAACACTTTAAATGATCGTTGTTGATCATTAATTCCATAGTTAGATCATCCATTTTTCTTCTGAAGTTTTAAATTTTCCTCATGAATATGGAAGTTTTTCGATCTAAACTATTGTATCGTATTTGAACTGCTTCAATTTTTGTTTTTCTTGATGGCTTTGTTGGAAAAGTGTTGGACGTGTGCAACACCGTTTCGGATAAATCTACTTGTGCATCAAGAATTTTGTTCCTGTTTATACCCATGATTTTTTCTGTGTAACTGCTGGTATTCTCCAAAGAAATCGTTGGAGGTATATTGATTTGGTCGCCTAGTTGACCTTGCTGTGCCTCGACTCACAGCCGCTGAATATTTCTTGGATGGCAGTTAGATCACTGCGTTTAGTATCTGCTAAAACGGCTTATGTGATTAGTTTAATATGCGGGAATATACACCCGTCTTACTATTATTTCGTTTTAATTTGCCTGTATTTTGAACAGGGCTTTTTTGTATATTGCCTGTTTTGTAAATACAGGACATTTTAATTTTGGCCGAGCACTAAATCCTACTCGAAGGTCCAAAAATGTTATTACCTCAATGTAGTTCCTAACAAACCTTACCGCTGGTGGGGGACAATGATAGACTTATATCGAGGGAGAATTTATTCATTCTAATTTTATTTTGATATTTTCCTTGCTTATATACAAATTTTAAAACTATCTTAAATAATTGAATATATGTGTATGTGTGTGTGTGTTTAATGTTACCTGATCTGTAAATTTACAACTTGTCTTTACCCATGTATTTTTATTATTATTGGTGCTTAGACGTCAACTTTCCAACTCTTAAAGCATTAAGCACGTCTATAAAAGTCGTGTCTTCTTGTAGACGCATGTTTAATTGGAGTTCAACCAGACAGAATTGTCGCCACAGATGTGCAGCATGTTTCACATGTTCTCTATATTGAAATACTTGATGACGGACAGGTGTTAATTGGATTAGATCACCAAAGAATAAGACACTTTCACCACCAAAACAAGCGCCCGGTGTCTTCTCTTCTTCTTCATCTTAATTGGCGTAGACACCGCTTACGCGATTATAGCCGAGTTAACAACAGCGCGCCAGTCGTTTTTTCTTTTCGCTAAGGGGCACTTAGTCCTTCCAACGTAGTGGAGGTCTTCCTCCTCCTCTGCTTTCCCCGGCGGGTACTGCGTCGAATACTTTCAGAGCTGGAGTGTTTTTGTCCATCCGGACAACATGACCTAGCCAGCGTAGCCACTGCCTCTTAATTCGCTGAACTATGTCAATGTCGTCGTATATCTCGTACAGCTCATCGTTCCATCGAATGCAATATTCGCCGTGGCCAACGCGCAAAGGACCATCAATCTTTCGCAGAACCTTTCTCTCGAAAACTCGCAACGTCGACTCATCGGTTTCTGTCATCGTCCAAGCCTCTGCACCATATAGCAGGACGGGAATTATGAGTGACTTATAGAGTTTGGCTTTTGTTCGTCGAGAGAGGACTTTACTTTTCAATTGCCTACTCAGTCCGAAGTAGCACCTGTTTGCAAGAGCAATCCTGTGTTGGATTTCCAGGCTGACATTGTTGGTGGTGATAATACTGGTTCCTAACTAGACTAAATTATTTGCGACTTCAAAGTTATGACTGTCTACAGTAACGTGAGAGCCAAGTTGCGAATGCGACGACTGTTTGTTTGATGACAGTAAATATTTCGTCTTAGCCGCGTTCACTGCCAGACCCATTTTCTGTGCTTCCTTGTCCAGCCTGGAGAAAGCAGAACTAACGGTGCGGGTGTTGAGGCCGATGATATCAGTATCATCGGCATACGCCAGCAGCTGTACACTCTTATAGAAGATGGTACCTTCTCTATTTAGTTCTGCAGCTCGAACTATTTTCTCCAAAAGCAAGTTGAAGAAGTCGCACGATAGGGAGTCGCCTTATCTGAAACCTGGTTTGGTATCGAACGGCTCGGAGAGGTCCTTCCCGATTCTGACTGAGCCTTTGGTGTTGCTCAACGTCAGCTTACACAGCCGTATTAATTTTTGCGGGGATACCAAATTCAGACATCGCGGCATAAAGGCAGCTCCTTTTCGTGCTGTCGAAAGCAGCTTTGAAATCGACGAAGAGGTGGTGTGTGTCGATTCTTCTTTCATGGGTCTTTTCCAAGATTTGGCGCATGGTGAATATTTGGTCAGTTGCTGATTTTCCAGGTCTGAAGCCACACTGATAAGGTCAAATCAGTTTGTTGACGGTGGGCTTTAATCTTTCACACAATACTCGCGATAGAACCTTATACGCGATGTTGAGGAGGCTAATTCCACGGTAGTTGGCGCAGATTGTGTGTCACCTTTCTTATGGATTGGGCATAGCACACTTAAATTCCAATCGTTGGGCATGCTTTCGTCCGACCATATTTTACAAAGAAGCTGATGCATGCACCTTATCAGTTCTTCGCCGCCGTGTTTGAATAGCTCGGCCGGTAGTCCGTCGGCCCCTGCCGCTTTGTTGTTCTTCAGGCGGGCAATTGCTATTCGAACTTCTTCATGGTCGGGCAATGGAACGTCTGCTCCATCGTCATCGATTGGGGAATCGGGTTCGCCTTCTCCTGGCGTTGTGCGTTCACTGCCCTTCAGCAGGTTGGAGAAGTGTTCCCTCCATAATTTAAGTATGCTCTGGGCATCGGTGACTAGATCACCTTTGGGGGTTCTACAAGAGTATGCTCCGGTCTTGAAACCTTCTGTAAGCCTCCGCATTTTTTCGTAGAATTTTCAAGCATTAACCCTGTCGGCCAGCTTATCAAGCTTTTCGTACTAACGCATTTCGGCCTCTTTCGTTTTCTGTCTGCAAATGCGTCTCGCTTTCCTCTTCAACTCTCGGTATCTATCCCATCCCGCACGTGTTGTGGTCGATCGTAAGGTTGCGAGGTAGGCAGTCTGTTTTCTCTCCGCTGCGACACGGCACTCCTCGTCGTACCAGCTGTTCTTTTGCACTTTCCGAAAACCAATGGTTTCGGTTGCAGCTGTACGTAAGGAGTTTGAAATGTCGTCCCACAGTTCCCTTATACAGAGTTGTTGACGAGTGCTCTCAGAGAGCAGGAGTGCAAGCCGAGTAGCAAATCATTCGGCTGTCTGTTGTGATTGCAGCTTCTCGACGTCGAACCTTCCTTGTGTTTGTTGACGTGGGTTTTTTGCTGCACAGAGGCGGGTGCGAATCTTGCCTGCAACAAGATAGTGATCCGAGTCGATGTTAGGACCTCGGAGCGTACGCACGTCTAGAACACTGGAGACGTGTCTTCCATCTATCACAACATGATCGATCTGGTTGGTGGATCGATCCGGAGACAGCCAGGTACCTTGACGTATCTCGTTGTGCTGGAATCTAGTACCACAGATAACCATATTTCGGGCCCCGGCGAAGTCAATCAGCCTCAACTCATTTGGGGAGGTTTCGTCGTGGAGGCTGAATTTACTGACCGTAGTGCCAAATATACCTTCTTTGCCCACCCTGGCGTTAAAGTCGCCAAGCACGATTTTGAGATCGTGGTGGGGGCAGCTCTCATAAGTGCGCTCCAAGCGCTCATAGAAGGCATCTTTGGTCACATCGTCCTTCACTTCCGTCGGGGCGTGGGCGCAAATCAGCGATCTGCTGAAGAATATCGCTTTGATGCGGATTGTGGCTAGACGTTCATTCACCGGAGTGAATGATAATACTCGGCGACGGAGTCTCTCCCACCACGAATCCCACAACAAACGTGCGCTCCTTTATATGGCCACTGTAGTAAACGTCACAAGGACCTACTCGCATCTGTCCTTGTCCCGTCCATCGCATTTCTTGGACGACGGTTGTATAAATGGGCATCCTCCCCCGAACATCCACTCATCCACCACACTATCACACCACATCAACTCAACTTCACAACACTGACACGCACATTCACCATACTCCCTTCACAAATCATCAGAGCTTACAACCCACAGTCCACACTACACACCAACCAACCACATCACACCAGCTGATTCCAGACACAAAGGGAAAGAAAGGAACCAAAAGGAGATCAGTTTCTCACTTCGTTTGCGACTTTCACAGCGACTTGAACGCCTGTGCGATAACCTTTTTTCGGCCTCTTCGATCGGTGTGCACTTTTTTTCGCGAGTTAATCACTCCATGCTCGACCGGAATTTTACGTCATCTTATATAAATTAATACATATACAGATTCTTTTATATTGTTCGTACATCATTTTTAATAAACCCCATTGGGACGTTGACGATTTTGTACAACCCTACGCGTGTGCATAGACACTAACCTTATTTTTTGCTTAAAACTAGTGGTGGTGTAAAAGGTGAGTGCGGAGCAGTCTATTACAACGGTGATGTCAGCCTTTATTTTCGCGAGGACATCAACCAGCTGGGCAGCGGCACCTTCCCAACTTTAGCCCGCCTTCGTTTCTTAGGCTACCCAGAGGATACTTGGTCAAAGACCGGAAGTTGTGAGCTGCTTGAGCCATGTGTTAAAGAATCGTTTCTGTCCACTCCCAAGTGATTGGCGATCAGAGAACTTTCCTCACTTGCGTGAACTTCTACACATGACTCCATCCTCCAATCTATTTGAATTACTACGATTTTATCAGCATGAGCCTTACAGAGTTTGCACTGTTCTTTGAACCATTCTATCCGAAAAAAATTAGCGAAACTGAGAAAAGTGTTTTTGTTGATCGTGGTCCTTATGAAGAATGTAGAAACACAAGTAGTGAACGCACAACAGGAGAGGGCGAACCCGATTCCCCAATCGATGACGATGGAGCAGACGTTCCATTGCCCGACCATGAAGAAGTTCGAATAGCAATTGCCCGCCTGAAGAACAACAAAGCGGCAAGGGCTGACGGATTGCCGGCCGAGCTATTCAAACACGGCGGCAAAGAACTGATAAGGAGCATGCATCAGCTTCTTTGTAAAATATGGTCGGACGAAAGCATGCCCAAGGATTGGAATTTAAGTGTGCTATGCCCAATCCATAAGAAAGGTGACCCCACAATCTGCGCCAACTACCGTGGGATTAGCCTTCTCAACATCGGGTATAAGGTTCTATCGCGAGTATTGTGTGAAAGATTAAAGCCCACCGTCAACAAACTGATTGGACCTTATCAGTGTGGCTTTAGACCTGGCAAATCAGCAACTGAGCAGATATTCACCATGCGCCAAATCTTGGAAAAGACCCGTGAAAGGAGAATCGACACACACCACCTCTTCGTCGATTTTAAAGCTGCTTTCGACAGCACGAAAAGGAGCTGCCTTTATGCCGCGATGTCTGAATTTGGTATACCGGCAAAACTAAAACGGCTGTGGAAGCTGACGTTGAGCAACACCAAAGGCTCAGTCAGAATCGGGAAGGACCTCTCCGAGCCGTTCGATACCAAGCGAGGTTTCAGACAAGGCCATTCCCTATCGTGCGACTTTTTCAACCTGCTTCTGGAGAAAATAGTTCGAGCCGCAGAACTAAATAGAGAAGGTACAATCTTCTATAAGAGTGTACAGCTGCTGGCGTATGCCGATGATACTGATATCATCGGCCTCAACACCCGCGCCGTTAGTTCTGCTTTCTCCAGGCTGGACAAGGAAGCAAAAGAAATGGGTCTGACAGTGAACGAGTGCAAGACGAAATATCTCCTGTCATCAAACAAACAGTCGTCGCGCTCGCGACTTGGCACTCACGTCACTGTTGACAGTCATAACTTTGAAGTTGTAGATAATTTCGTCTATCTAGGAACCAGCGTAAACACCACCAACAATGTCAGCCTAGAAACCCAACGCAGAATAACTCTTGCCAACAGGTGTTACTTCGGACTGAGTAGGCAATTGAGAAGCAAAGTCCTCTCTCGACAAACGAAAACCAAACTCTATAAGTCACTCATAATTCCCGTCCTGCTATATGGTTGTCTTGGACGATGTCAATAACGGATGAGTCGACGTTGCGAGTTTTCGAGAGAAAAGTTCTGTTTATGGTCCTTTGCGCGTTAGCCACGGCGAATACTGCATTCGATGGAACGATGAGCTGCACGAGATATACGACGACATCGACATAGTTCAGCGAATTAAAAGACAGCGGCTACGCTGGCTAGGTCATGTTGTCCGGATGGACGAAAACACTCCAGCTCTGAAATTATTCGACGCAGTACCCGGCGGGGGAAGCAGAGGAAGAGGAAGACCTCCACTCCGTTGGAAGGACCAAGTGGAGAAGGACCTGGCTTCGCTTGGAATATCCAATTGGCGCCACGTAGCGAAAAGAAGAAACGACTGGCGCGCTGTTGTTAACTCGGCTATAATCGCGTAAGCGGTGTCTACGCCAATTAAGACGAAGAAGAAGAAGAAGAATTCAAATAGATTACTATAATAACCAGTTGCGTGTCCGTTTCTGTCGAATGCAATACTCTGTAACGCTGTTCTGGCTTTCTTGTGATCAGAAACATTCAGCTTCTAGAACTGTTCTGCAGCTGATACTTGTCGATCATGAAGAATCTTCATACATATCGTGAATAGTTTGCGTGAAATATCAGTATATTGCTGTATTGCCTGCACAATTTCGATAGGTACTTTGCTATATAGTACGCTATCGCTTCTTTTGATCCGTATGGCTGAATATCCGTGTTGCCTGCCCACAGTCTTATTAACTCTGGGTGGTAATTATTTACCCAAGCATCTTCCTTTCGACGTTTAAGTAAACAAATTCTAACTCCGTTATGAAGAAAGTCATCTGAAGAATGTGAAATAATTCGTGTCTCGTCACATTCTTGGCGTGGAAAGTTGAATCGGCATCTTATCGAGGTATTATTTTTTGTGCAAGTGTACATATGCCGATGAATTTGACATTTTTTAACCAATTCATGAAGCTATGGATATTCTTCTTCTGGAGGAATTCCACGCCAACAATTACGATCTAGAAGAAGTGTTCCATCCTCTGAGTCAAATTCTGGATGATTTTCGATCCAAATCACCATAAGAAGATGACGACAACCCCGATTCTGTAATTCAATACGCCACTTTCTTTTCTTTCACTTTGCCATCAAACACATCATCATTATTTTTTATAAACTTCATTAGAGTCTTCAATGTCGACTTAAAATTACTGTAAACTTTTCGATAAGTCTTTGGGTCTCATAAATATCGAGCGTACTAGGATTAACATCAGCCCTACCATAGGCTATTAACAAAGCTTTTTGTTGATCTAATCAGTTGAGATCATTTGAGCTAAATGTAACAAAGTATGTTGGAGCTCCTAAACATCTGATTTGAGCTAATAACTCATTCAAAGCTGATCTCCAATAAGCTGCTGAGCCTATAAAATTTTTTACATAAAGATGAGCATCTTCGATTGATCATTCTTGATTAACAATTTCTTTCCGCATGCAGATGTAGTGTTTTTGATTCTATAATACTTAAAGAAGGATAAGCATAAAATAAATAGTTGATACGTTGAAATCTTGTGTCACTTCCCAAAATTCTGAACTGAAAGTAGTCTAACGATGTAATATTTACAGGCTTTTATTCTTTAAACCCGTATTTTTCGTAAGGAAACAAGAAGTATCAGGCAAATTCTTCTGTTTCAGTTAATGTCCAATATTAATAATGTTGTCTTTCACTTTGCGGGTAATTTTGTTAAGATTTCGTGAAACCTGAAGTTAATCTTCCACATTGGGTTGCATTACATCAACCGGTGCCATCATTGATATCTTCAGTAGAATTATTTGATTAGGTAGTTCTTGTTGAGAAGTAATCGTTTCATTCGCTGCCGTTACCATTTCAATACTCGTTTGTATTATATTTCAATTAAGTCTCATCATGTTGATGTACAACATCAACTTAATCAAAAGTATACTGCACATTTTGCTACCTTTTGTACACAAGAATGTGAGTTATTGAAGTTGTTATCATAGTACATCACTCCAAGTGATTGTCCATCTCTTCTAATTTGCCGGCATTATGTTCCATGAACAGATCTTCCAAACCTTGTCGAAGGGTGTGTCCAAAGTTTGTTTCGTTGTACTTGTCTTTCAAGCTTTCAAGGTGATCTGAAACATTTGTCAAATGAGACTAAATAATCTTTGATTGCGTTGAAATTTCGCACCAGTAGATTAATTAAATTTCACTCCGTTTGAAATCTTATATTGCTGTAGATTTGGTGACCCGTAATCATATTCAGATTGAGGGTGTTTGTAAACCAGTATTGTGGTGCAAAAAAACTGGCCCTTAGGATGTTAGATAATGCCATCGCACAGCATTGTGCACCTCCAAAACCTGATATTAATATGACCTGGTTTGCTTGGTGCCATGGAGCACGTACAATTCTCAAAAAATCACTGATTCTTGTGTAAGCACTAGTATTGTTGTTAAGTTCCTCATTGATTTCATTCACAAACTCTAGTGGAGTTACTTTTATAATATCCTCTTCATTCATTATGACGTTTTGATCGATAGTGACCTCTTTATAAAAGGAATTGTTAGCGACTTACCAATGTAGTCATCATATACCTTTTGCCTAGATACTGAAAACTGTCGTGTTACATTAATGTTTTCAAGAAACTCAGTGATGACAACTAGCCCAGCATTATTAGTGGTTCTTGGTAACATGTTAGGAAGATTTTCAGCAACTTCGTAAACATCCTGAGCAAACAGCACCGCTTGACTTCAAAAACTATATTGCCTAAATATTAGGGCTTTCGATAAATGAAATAATACGTGAAAACAGCTTGAGATAACTCTGCAATCACTTCTGGAATAGAGCCAATAAGATTTAGATGTTGATATACTTATATTGTGTTATAATTCATTAGGTAAATATGAGTTTGCTGTATTGTTTACAATCCACTTAGAAATTTTATGGCTTCCTATGGTTCTGGGGCTCGGGTGTCTGCTGTATGCTGGCGCACTTGCTGCAAACTAGTCTCTCTGTCTTCCTCTGATTCTGATGTTCGGCTTTCTGCAGTATAGCGGGAAATTTTCTGTAAACGATATAACATGATATACAGACTTTCTGAAAACCTATATACATATGTTTTGCTTATAATTTTAAATTAACACAACTGTACACTTCGACTGTTTTGATTTATTTGTATACCTGATATGATCCTGATATTTATGATGTTTCAGTGAAACCAAAAAAGTTACGGTAAAAACTTGGCTTAATCCATTTCTATTATTCTTGACTAGCACTTCCAGTGGTCGACCTGGAAAATTGGTATACGGGACGCAAGTGTAGACAACGATAGTGACGTCTAATTTGCCGCCATGCTTACAAGTAGAGAGAAATTAGATATTAGGTAGGCAGAATATTTCCTATGTACATATATTTTAAATTTTTATATTGAAAGAATCGATTTTTTTGAGATTTACCAATCTTATGAAATATAAACGAATATACATCGCAATTAAGTCGTACTCTCGGCTATACGGTGACAATTGCTATGATATGCACCCTGCACATCGACGTGACATCCAAAGTTTAGAACAATAAAAGAGTTTTCATTGATGTTATTTTTCGGAGGTGTTTAATGTAGGCGTTTTGATGGTAAGCATCTGAATTTTTACTGCGATACTTCTGTTTTAAGCATATTTTTGCAATTGCAAAACAAAATTTTATTACCTGAAAGTCACGTGTTTTGCATTGTTCGATATTTGTTCTTTTGATGTGGTATTATTTTACATTTACATGGTTTGTCCGGAAAGTAATAGGACTGAGCCGATTTAAAAAAAAATTATTGATCCAATCGTTAGAATTCTTTAAAAGCTTTTAAAATAGGCTCCTTTTGCTTCGATGCAGCGCTGCCAGCGCGATTTAAGGCGTCACGGAAGGCATTCTCAGGAACAGCCTTGAAAGCCGAGGTGCATCCTGCTTGGATCCCATTTGCCGGCGTGTGCCACTCGGAAGATTGCATCATTGTCTGGGGATCATACTAAAAGATCCATGTCTCGTCATCAGTAATTACGTTATTCAAAACTTGGGGGTCACTTTAACACATGTTCACACTTCCACTTGCCGCAATTTCTGGACCGTCACAAAGTCATGAACCATGGATTTTGATAAATTTAACATCTGGGCAATTAAAAGAATAGTCGGCGGTCTGAGTTCAAAACTTTGCGCACACGAGCCACATTGTCGCTGTTTGTCGAAGTCGCAGGTCTCCCAGCACGGGTTCATCAGTGACCTCAGGCCTGGTTGCTAAAGCAACATCTGAGTAAGCTGCTTGATCATATCATATCTGTCACAAATTTACCGAGTTTCACACAGAGTTTAATCGCGTACCTCTGCTCTAAGTAAGTATGATACTTATTACTAGTTTATAGCTTGTTTAGATATAATACCATATATTATTTGTTTAGGTTTGTTTACATAAATTTTAGTGGTACTTAAACTATTGAGATGCTGGTTGTTTACTAGTAAATAACTATTTGGGTTGTTATTGTTTGTTCTACTGATAGTGCACTTCTATCGTTCCAAGATAAGGTTGTTTTGATGATTTTTCTTTAATGTTGTTGTAGTGATAGTGCATTTCAATTGTTTCAACTCAGTGTTGTCTTCATGCATTCTGTTTACTGAAACAAAAGGTTGTTTTGATGTTTATTACTACAAGTTTTCTAAGGCAACAATGTAATTTTTGAAGAAATTGATCAGATCGGTTAACTATAGCATATAGCTGCCATACAAACTGAACGATCGGAATCAAGCTCTTGTATGGAAAACTTTCACATTTCACAAGATATATTCACGAAATTTGGTATATATTATTTTCTAAAGCAACAATGTAATCTCCGAAGAAATTGTTCAGATCGGTTAACTATAGCATATAGCTGCCATACAAACTGAACGATCGGAATCAAGTTCTTGTATGGACAACTTTTACATTTGACAAGATATATTAACGAAGTTTGGTATATGTTATTTTCTAAGGCAACAATGTAATCTCCGAAGAAATTGATCAGATCGGTTAACTATAGCATATAGCTTCCATACAAACTGAACACATAGTTACTAACAGAAATGCACCTGTGAAGGGTATTTAGCTTCGGTGCAACCGAAGTTAATGTTTTTTCCTGTTTTTTTTTGTGTACGTCTTTGTTTTTAAAATTTCCCGATGTAAATACTTTCTTTGTTTATTTGAGTATACACATATGTATACTAACAAATGTCACCAACAATAATTTAACCCTTTCAATCCGAAAAGCCGTTGAAGTAAATAAAACATACTTCGCATAATCAATTGAGATAACAGGCATAGTAAAAACGTATTTTCGGCTCAAAAACGAGTTCAATGAAACAGGGGAGGAGGGAGGGGTTGGGACAAATATGTCCCGTCAGTATTTTTGGATGCGACATTTTATCCCGATCAGTACTTAAAGCTCCCAAGGCTTACATATTATTTCAACTGATCCCATCCCATGTTAGACTATAAAATAAAATAAATTTGAAATGAATGAAAATATTTGAAAATTTGTATTTATTTATGATAAAGGACAAAACAATCCTTGCAGAGAGGATTCTGACAATCTTCGCATATTGTTTTTGAACGCCTCTCCTTGTTTTGTTCTGCGCGACTAGCACAACGCCTCCGATTGCAAATGTACCGGTAGGTGCCCAGCGACTATTTTTCTTTTTCTACCAGATATATTACCAGCCAAAATTATCATAAAAGCAATGAGTGGGTCGCCCCAGTTGAGAACTAATTACCCCAGAATTTCCAACAGACATCATAAGTAGTCTATAAAAAACTCTTGCATCCTTGATCTAAAACGAGTTCATCGAGATTTTAGGCACTCCAACACGTCTTCAATATAGAATAGTTTAGATGGTCCCTCTGGCTTTTCAGTAACCTTTGTATTTTTACGAGGGCTGCTATATATATTCTGGCCTAGTGCAACACTAAGTGTTTCCAGGTGCAATCTGACATTTCCATTGGAAAGTTTGACATTTTTTAGCATAACATCACTCAGAACGTTTTGTCATTTAATCGTGAATTGTTTTATTTACAGGGAATTAAAAATTCATCTCGGCCAAAAAATGGAATTAACTCGTGAACATTTTCGTGCGATCATTTTTCACAACTTTCGACGTGGATTATCACGACAAGAGTGCATCGATGAACTAAAATCTTTGAATGGCTATGAAGCACCATCCTATAGCACTGTGAAAAACTGGTACAACGAATTCAATCGTGGCCGACGCTCGCTCAAAGACGAATTCCGTGAAGGTCGTCCAAAAACAGCCGTTGTGCCAGAAAACATCGATGCCGTACGTGAACTGATAATGCAAATCCGTCATGTAACAAAACAGCAATCGACAAAAAAAACAAAAAATAAAAAAAAAAAACAAAAAATAAAAAAAAAAACATTTTCGTTGATAAATATGCCTATTTACATTTGTTGAATATATAATATAAACTCTGGCAACACTCGTATGTTCGAATATTCTAAGTCAGTACTTTTCTATTTTAATGAATACCGAAAACTCTGTCTATACAAAAAGTTGTTGCTAATAAACTGTCGTTGAATGAACATCGTCGGCTTTCAATTTTATTTCGTCAACAGGTTATGGGCCCAGGCCAAACGCAGGCTGGGCAGTAACAACGCGGATAATTGTAAAACGTTACAAATAGTGCCGCGAAATAAATTAAGCAAACCGTGAACAGTTTTTTGTGAAAAATCGTAAGTGTAGTAATGACTGAAAGAATGAATTTCAATATCGAAAAACTAGACGCAAGCAATTATGACACTTGGTGTCTGCAAATGCGTAGTGTTCTTGTGCATCAAGATTTGTGGCCAGTGGTTTCCGAAGAGTTAACGGAAACAGCGGAGAATAGGGCAGAATGGTTGGTGAAAAACAATAAAGCGATCGCAACTATAATGTTGTGTGTAAAAGCAACCAGCCTTAATCACATAAAAAAGTGTACAACAGCGCCACAAGTGTGGAGAGCGCTAAAAGATTTGAACAAATCAAGTGGTCCCGTACGAAAAGTCTCACTGTTTAAGAGGCTGATTGGTCTACGAATGTCTGAGGGCGAAGATGTGCGCGAGCATATGAATAAATTTTCAAAAATTGTCGACGAGTTGGCAGAAGTAACCATCGAGTTACAAGAAGAACTATTGGTAATCATGCTGTTGGCAAGCTTACCTGGAAGTTACGAGAACCTTGTAGTAGCATTGGAAGCAAGGGATAATTTGCCAAAATTGGACGCGTTGAAAATAAAAGTAGCGGAAGAAGGCGAGCGTCGCAGAGACAACTGTACAGACGCGAGCCATAACGGTTTCGAAAACACACAAGCATGCGCTGCACGCGCAAATTCAAAGAAATACAACGAAACCAAAACGCTTAGTAACAATCGCAGCGAAGGAGAAAGAACGAGTACGCAAACCGAACACAGTAGGAGCAAAGAAGCGAAGCGCAACTTCAAATGCTTCAACTGCGGTAAGAAGGGGCATTATGCGGCACAGTGCAGAGAAGAGAGGGCAAAGGAGAAATCGTTAGCAATTTTTGCGGAGGCAAAGCGGCAGCAGCAGAATTCTAACGTTTGGTGTATCGACAGCGGCGCGACGTCGCATATGTGTACAGATGAACACTTATTTGTGCGAATGAACGAGCATAGCGAAAGAATAGAATTAGCAGGGAAATACTCCGTTGATGCCAAAGGCATTGGCGACGTTGTTGTAAAAACGTCTGGTTGGAATTTTAAACTGACGAAATGTTTGTATGTACCAGATTTGCAAATGAACTTTATATCAATACCAAAAATTGATGAGAAAGGCTTTAAAGCAACATTCGAAAATGGTTGTGCAGTAGTGCGAGATAAAGAAGACAATTCTGTTATATTTAAAGCAAATAAAGAAAATAGTTTGTATGTAATACGAGACAAAATACAGTCGTGTAATATAACTAGAGCCGAAAATACTGTAATGTGGCATAATAGATATGGGCATATTAATTTTCGAAGCCTAAGTGAACTTTCAAATAAAAACATTGTGAATGGAATAGATTCGATATCAAATGCAAACGATATTGTGTGTGTGTCATGCGTTAAGAGCAAAATATGTTCTCAACCGTTTGTAGCTTCAGAAAATCGTGCAAAAAACATTTTAGACTTGGTGCATTCGGATGTTTGTGGTCCGTTTAGTACGCAATCGCACGGTGGGTCACGATATTTTCTGACCTTTATAGACGATAAATCGAGGTCGATGTTTGTATATTTTTTGAAAACAAAAGACCAAGTGTTTGAAAACTTTAAATTATTTAAAGCAATGGTCGAGTTACAAACCGGTAACAAAATAAAAACATTACGCACGGATAATGGCCGTGAATATGTTAATAATAATTTTAAAAGATTTTTGGGTGAATGTGGCATAAGGCACCAGCTCACAGTCCCATATACTCCACAGCAGAATGGTGTGGCAGAACGTGCTAACAGAACGCTGGTAGAGATGGCGCGTTGTATGCTGGTACATTCAGGGCTGAGTGAGAGTTACTGGGCAGAGGCAATAAATTGTGCAGTGTACATTCGAAATCGGTCGCCATCTAAAGCGCTGGATGGTGTTACTCCATACGAAATATGGGTTGAACGAAAGCCTGTGGTAAAGCATTTCAAAGTGTTTGGATGTCTTGCGATAGCCTTGAACAAATCGCAGCATAGCAAATTTCAGCAAAAAGGCAACGAGTACGTCATGGTAGGGTACGACAGTGCATCGAAAGCATATCGCCTCTTTGATACAAAAACGCGAACGGTAATTGTTAAACGCGATGTAAAATTCGACGAAACAATTTTGATGGGGAAAAATAAGGGTGAACATTTTTCGCCAATGGAGGTCGCACAGTTTACATTGGAAGGAGCTGATCCGATTCAAGATGTAGCAGAAGAAGAAGAGCAGTCCGATTATGAAGACGCTGTAGAGAGTAACAGTTCAATCGATGATGAAATGCGCGATTGTCCTGAACATCAGCAGATGCGGCGTGGTAGGCCACGGTTAATTAGAACTGGTTTACCTGGCAGACCAAGAAAACAACAAAGTGCAGTAAACTTAGCATATACTGAAAATGTTAAAGTACCAGTATCAGTTGAAGAAGCAATGAACAGCAAGCAGGCGCATGAATGGTGGTGCGCTATGCAGGAGGAGTATAACGCTTTAGTTAACAACGATACATGGGAGCAAGCAGCGGTACCGAAGGGCCATAAAGTTATTGGCTGCAAGTGGGTATTTGCGGTAAAAACAAACGCAAATGGTGACATCGAGCGGTACAAGGCGAGGCTAGTAGCAAAAGGTTGCGGGCAAACGTATGGCGTTAACTACAACGAGATTTTCTCACCTGTCGTGAGATATGCAACTATAAGAATGGTGTTGGCTATAGCGGCCGAATACGAGTTACATGTTCATCAGCTTGACGTGTCGACGGCTTATTTGAATGGCAAGCTAGAAGATGACATTTATATGAGACAGCCAGAAATGTTTCAGCAAGACAACGACTGCGTTTTGAAGTTAAAAAAATCATTGTACGGCCTTAAGCAGTCAGGCAGAGTTTGGAACTCAAGGCTTGATGAAGTTTTAAAAGAAATGGGGTTTTCTGCATGTAACAGCGAGCCGTGCTTGTATACTAAAAATCAAGGGCGCAAATTGAATATAATTGCAGTATACGTTGACGATCTGATGATTGCTTGTTCAGATCTTGGTGAGTTGATGCAGATAAAACAACAAATTTCTAGTATTTTTCAGATTGTTGACAAGGGTCCCATTAACAAATTCTTGGGTATGGAGATCGAGCGAGTTGGTTCAGTTGGGGCGATATCAATTTGCCAAAAACAACAATTGCAACAACTATTGCATAAATATGACATGGATGTGTGTCGTCCAGTATATACACCACTTGAACCAAGCTTTCAAGTCAATTGTAATGAAAGCAACTGTCGAAAGGTCAACGCAGCTGAGTATCAGAGTCTAATAGGTTCACTAATGTTTATCGCGGTGAACACAAGACCCGACATATTGCACTCGGTGTGCAAATTAGCGCAGCGAAATTCCGATCCACATTGTGAGCATCTTGCAGCGGCAAAGCATGTTTTGCGATACCTGAAAGCGACTATAAATTTAAAGTTGCACTACAGAAAAACTGGCGAGTGGATGAAGGGTTACGTAGATGCCGATTGGGGTGGTGACGCAACAGACCGCAAGTCATATACAGGCTATGCATTTTTCCTTGGTGGCAGCGTTTTTAGTTGGGAGTCAAGAAAGCAACCAACAGTGGCTTTGAGCAGCACGGAAGCCGAGTATATGGCGCTCTCGGCAGCAGCGAAAGAATCTGTTTATTTAAATAAGTTGTGGACAGAAATGAAAATGTACGATAAGGGTGGTTCGATCGTGATCAACGGTGACAATATGAGCGCGATGAGCTTAGTAAAAAATCCTGTTTATCATGCTCGTAGTAAGCACATAGACATTAAATTTCATCATATAAGAGATGTTTACAGTAATAATGAAATTGAATTAAACTATTGTCCAAGTAATGCTATGGTAGCAGATGTATTAACGAAAAATTTAAAAAGGGTTAATCATTGTAAATTTACAGAGATCTTGGGGTTAAAATAGTAATAATAAAGAAATATTTGTGTAAATATGTAAAACATACAATTGTTGAGGAGGAGTGTTGAATATATAATATAAACTCTGGCAACACTCGTATGTTCGAATATTCTAAGTCAGTACTTTTCTATTTTAATGAATACCGAAAACTCTGTCTATACAAAAAGTAGTTGCTAATAAACTGTCGTTGAATGAACATCGTCGGCTTTCGTTAATTATGCAACTTGACAAATAATTATGCACGTGATAATGAGGAGCTTGTAAAGTCGACCATGTACTACGTAAAATGGTGTGCAGGGGCAGGTCATAGTGCGCATGAGTGCATAATAATGCGCATGATATATGTACATATTACTAAAAAAGAACATGTTGATGAATATTTTCGCAACTAAGCTTCTTTCGTAATATTATTTCAAACGTCGTTAAACCGCTTTTATCTAATTATTATGTTTGTACTTATATCTACTGGCCTTGTCGTATTAAAGTAAATGAAAACTCTCGACAACAAACAGTCGAGAGTGTTAATTTACTTTATTTTATCTAATATTTTTAGCAACTTGATTAAAATATGGAAGATTATGAAAGATGAAACGTTACTTACAAATACAACTTTAATTCGATGCGAATACACATATAAGGAAAACCATGATTTTCTTACAAGATGTTTACTGACACTGTAAAGTGCCAATTTATAGTAATTACATACTGCGCATTATTTGCACAATTGACCCCCGGCAACATAATTGCTATTTGCAAAGACACAAGAAATAATTAATTTACAAAAATGGAACTGAATAATCGCAAAGAGCAAAACATTGCCCTACACTTGTAAAAAATATCATTTAACAGAAAATAAAGTCTGATAGGCTTATTTTATGCGGCCGAGTAGCATTAAGCGTACGATCAAATTTGCCTTTTTCTAGTTTTACGCTTGTGAATGATTTTCAGCACACAAAAACATGTACCAAAAAAAAATCAAATAACGCTGCCAACCGCTGATAACAGCAATTGTAGGGAGATTAAAGTAGAAGGAAGCAAGATATGTAAGTTATCGCGAGGAAACGACACACCCTAATTCCCGTCGTAATAAGAGCCTACCACTCTGCACATGTCGCTAAGTCAGCACATTTTGCGTGAGAACATTGGCCAGACATCAAAGTAAACAAACACCATGCACGAGGCGCAAGGTCAGCAAAACGTCAGCAGAGGAGCCACAACGCGATGCGGGTTGGTGGCTTGAGCTAAGTTAGGAATAATTTTAAGGGGCACTTTTATACTTGACAACTAAGCCGAGATGACGGCAAATAAAATAATTTTAAAATTGAACAATACATTTGAATAATTGGCGCCCAACGTGGGGCACGCGAGTGAAAAGTTTAATAGAAAAATATAAAGTTCTTAACTCGACTCGTGTGACTACGATAGCTGGCTCACTTAAAATCAACAACAATCAACTACTTGGACTCAACGTGGACTTTAAGAAGAGACAACCTTTGGCCCGATCAACTAACCGGAAGAACCTGAACCTAATTTTAATCTATTCAAATCCAATGGAAGGGTAAGTGAGATGCTCGTTTCCTGGAATAAATATAACAATAATTGTGAATAAAATAAAGGAAAGTGACAGAACAAAAATTAATGAGTGAAGGTCTGGAAGACCTTTTTAGAAATTTAAAGTTAGGAAGTCAGAAAGCAAATATGAACACAGAACAAATAAGCGAGTTAATTAAGGCGGAAGTTAGAAGTGCTTTGGCAGCACAAAGGTTGGAGTTCGATAGGAAGTTATTAGCAATCCAAAACCAAGTGACGGGCAGCAGGCCAAAGGTAGAAAAATATCTAAAGGTATCTGTAAATCCACTAGTGACATGTGACATAACGCTTGATGCGATCAAATCACTTCCCGAATTTCATGGTCACATAGGCACACATATGTACATACGATGGCAGTGAACGACACTACCAAGCAGTTACCATTTTGAGGAACAAAATAAGAGGGGCTGCCGATGCGGTCCTCTCATCGTTTAGTACTGTGCTTAATTTTAATGCCATTATAGCACGTTTAGACTTTACGTACGCGGACAAACGTCCCGTATATCTTATAGAGCAGGAATTATCTACCTTAATACAGGGTTCTAGGTCCTGTATGGAATTCTACGATGAGGTAGAAAAGAAGCTAACGTTACTAGCTAATAAGACTATAATGTCTTACGAGAGTAGCGTGGCAGAAATTATAAACGAGAAATATAGGGCAGATGCCCTAAGAGTTTTCATTTCCGGCTTAAGGAAGCCCTTATGCGACATTCTTTTCGCTTCACGGCCGTCTGACCTTCCGTCTGCTCTTGCTTTAGCACAGGAGGTAGACTCAAACCATGAGCGGTATGCGTTCGCGGCCAATTTTGCTGCCAGGAACGTCGAGGGCAACCACATTAAAAAAATAATAATATAATTTCAAGCCAGAACAACCATAGGACAAACACTTATGATCCACCCTCAGCTCATAAGAGCCCACACTACTATAGTAATAGGCAGTACAAACCCGGACATGCACCTCATTTTACGGAAAATCAAAGGGTAAATAACGGACGTGGCAGCGACAGACTAGTCAGAGCGGAACCAATGGACGTTGATCCATCCTCATCGAAATTTAAACACCAATCGTTTGACAGAGACCGAGGTACCTATCAAGGAAACAGTAATAGAATGCAACAGGGGTATCAACAAAAACATCCAGCAAATTCTGGACGTTACACAGGACCAAAGATCCAACGTGTTAATCATCTGGAGGAGGAAGTTGAGCCACAGAGTGAATCATTGTACGGTGCAGAAGCCGAACAAGCGGCGGATGACGTAAGTTTAGATCAACTTAATTTTTTAGGGGAAGGTCCCTCCTACCCTGGATTTCAAAGTCCCTAGGAGGGAAAGAAGTGAAACTCCTTATCGATACTGGTGCGTCGAGGAGTTATATGAAACCAACACCGGCTTTAAGGACACAACATTTCAGGGACACATTCTCTGTAAAATCTATTCACGGGGTTACTTCTATCATGGAAAAATGCTACATAAAAATATTTGGTGTAGTGGCAGAATTTTTCATCTTACCGGACTTAACATCATTTGATGGCGTGATTGGGCTCGACATACTAAACAGGGTCCATGCGAACATTGACCTTAAATCGAACACAATAAATCATGATTTTGGTGAGGAGGAAATCTTCTTCATTTCCAGTCATGACGTAAGCCATCTTAGGCTTTAAACAAATCTAGTACCAACAGACGTTAGGGAAGATTTTTCTAGGATGATCAAAAGGATGAATGGGGTTTTTGCTGACCCCAATGAGGCATTACCGTACAATACAAAGGTGATAGCAACAATTCGAACGGAGGACGAAACACCAGTTTACTCAAGATTATACCCGTACCCACTGAGTGTAGCGGATTTCGTGGACAAAGAAATCAAGGACTTGTTAGCAAATGGAGTTATCCGGCCATCAAGATCACCGTTTAACAACCCTATATGGGTGGTAAAGAAAAAGGGGGTAGACGAAAACGGACAGGCGAAGCAGAGATTAGTTATTCTTTCCAATTTGGGTGGTAGTAAATACTTCACCACTTTGGACTTAAAATCTGGTTTCCATCAGATTAAACTATTGGAGCGTGATAGGAAAAAACAGCTTTCTCTGTCAAGAATGGCAAGTATGAATTTTGCCGGTTACCTTTTGGATTAAAAAACGCGCCGAGCATCTTTCAACGCGCCATAGACGACGTATTAAGAGAGCATATTGGGAAAAGCTGTTTTGTCTATGTAGACGATGTTATTATTTTTTCGGAAAACAAACAGCAGCATCTGAAAGATATAGAATCAATTTTAAATGAATTATTTAGGGCCAACATGAGAGTGTCGGTTGAAAAATCCAAATTTTTTAGGACTGAGGTCGAATACCTGGGGTTCTTAGTTTCACAAGGAGGAATGAAAACGTGTCCAGACAAAGTCGACACAATACGAAGTTTCCCTGAGCCCACCACTCTAAGGGGACTCAGATCATTCCTAGGTCTAGCGGGTTATTATAGATGTTTTATAAGGGATTTCGCTAGAATATCAAAACCATTGTCGAGCATCATGAGAGGCGAATACGGTCGAGTTACTGCGTCCCAATCAAAAAAAATCAGAATTGATTTGACGGATGAACAGAAAAAGACCTTCGAAACAATTAAAGAAATTTTAGCGTCAGAGGATGTAACCCTGACGTACCCAGATTTTAACAAACCATTCGATCTAACTACTGACGCGTCGGCTCATGCTATAGGCGCCGTCCTCTCTCAGGAGGGCAAACCGATTACCATGATTTCTCGCACTCTGTCCGGGAGCGAGGAGCATTACGCCTTCAATGAAAGGGAATTGTTAGCTATTGTATGGGCATTGAAAGCTCTTAGAAACTACCTGTACGGCGTAACAAAACTTAATGTTTATACTGACCACCAGCCGCTGACCTTTGCGGTTTCGGATAGGAATCCTAATTCGAAAATTAAAAGATGGAAAGCCTTCATAGACGAATGCAACGCAAAGCTAATCTACAAACCAGGAAAGGAAAATGTGGTGGCAGACGCTCTATCTAGGCAACATATAAATGCTTTAGATAACACGAGCATCGAGACAATTCATAGCGAGGAATCATCAACCCATACAATTGAAAGATCGGAAAAACCGGTAAATTGCTTCCGCAACCTGGCCATATCAATATCGGCAACGACAGGAAGGTTAATCGACTATACCAATGCAAGGTACATTCCGGTGGTCGGTGAGGACCTTGTAATTTGGGAGAATTCAGGACACATCAAGCATGTTACCAACTTGACACTTTACGAATTACTGAGAGACGAGACAATTAATGCCACAGACCACTTTCCTCAGTCACATATGAGGAAGTTACTAGACGCGGACATAAACCAGATAAGTCGACTGATACAAATGATAAACGCTCACCACAGACAGGCGAGAAGCCTGAATGCCCTAGGGACAGTCCTGAAATACATTACTGGAACTCCTGACCATGACGACTTCAATAGATTAATGAACACAGAAGAACAGCTAATTAACTCGCAGGACAGACAGTTTACCATAAACACCCAGGTACAGAAAGAAATCAATAACCTTACCATTACAGTAAATAAAATCCTGAAATTAACAAAAGAAAGAGAAATAAACACCGGTCACCTTTATGACATACTTCTGGCTAGAAACAGAGCAATTATTACAGAATTAAATAACATTATAACAGCTGTCACTTTCGCCAAAATTGGGGTCTTAAGTCCCATTCTCTTAGACAGTAACGAAATAAATTTCATAACAGGAGACGAGCACTTCACTGACCTTACCGTGGCCGATGTTATGGCAGTGGCTAGAATTAAGATATTACAGTATAATAACATAATTTACTTTTTAATAAGATATCCGATTCCTATGTTTAGATGTAAGAAAATTACTATTTTACCGGTAGCTCATGGCCACCAAATCCTGCACCTTGAAGAATCCATCTTATCCAAGTGTTATAACCATACCGTAGCCGTAAAGAACTGCAGCGACACAACACCAACGTTTTGCTTACCATCTCCGACTACATCATGCGCTCTGCAACTACTGACTCGCAACACCGCTAATTGCAGTACAACATTTAACAACCTCACACCAATTTCACCGATAAGTGACGGCCTTGTTGTCATCAATGACCAATTGGCTGTCATCGAGGAAAATAATGAGGTCCCTATTACGGTCAACGGAACATACCTCGTGGTCTTCAAAAACAACGTAAAGATTAATGGTACGACTTTTTATAACGAAAATTCTACATTGCCTCTCAAACCTGAAACTCCATGGGCTTCTACAATCAACTTGACGCAGCACCCAGAAATATTAAGCGCTTCTTACCTTCACCATGTGAATCTAGAGAATGTTCAAAGGATCAATCACCTGCAGCGATCAATCCATTATGGCCACGTTACAGGTTTCTCAGCCTTTGGTGTCTTATTAATCATGGCATTCACTGTTTACGTCCTTCTCAGGATAAGGAGGACCAAGAGAGAGATTATCATAGCCAAATCCGTTGAAACTGCAATTAAAACCGCTTCTTTGAGGACCGAGGACGTTCCCCATTTAGAAGGGGAGGAGTTATCGCGAGGAAACGACACACCCTAATTCCCGTCGTAATAAGAGCCTACCACTCTGCACATGTCGCTAAGTCAGCACATTTTGCGTGAGAACATTGGCCAGACATCAAAGTAAACAAACACCATGCACGAGGCGCAAGGTCAGCAAAACGTCAGCAGAGGAGCCACAACGCGATGCGGGTTGGTGGCTTGAGCTAAGTTAGGAATAATTTTAAGGGGCACTTTTATACTTGACAACTAAGCCGAGATGACGGCAAATAAAATAATTTTAAAATTGAACAATACATTTGAATAATTTGTATAAATACCACAATAGCTCTCCCTTAATATTTCAAATTCAAATTTAATCAGCGCGCTTCGTTGTCAAATCTATATGCCCAACAAGATGGGCTGAAAGCCATGAAGCCGTATCGACACACATCGAATTGCATCCGTTCGTGATTAAATCCTTAGAAAGAATCGTAACTTGCAGAATTCCAAATTTCCTGCTTCATAATGCAATCCGTACATGCAGTCGTTCTACCTCTCAGCAGGTAATTATAATCCCCTGATAAAGATCTCGCAGAAGCCATTAGATTAGCGGACGACGCTTTAAAAGAGTTCGAAGAAATGCGACAAAATGCCGAAAAAAACTTTTTTTTGATTAATAATAACGTTGAAGAAGTATGCACCGAAATAGGTATAGAAACAAAGGTACCACGCCACAGTGTTCGCCAAATGAATGGCTTCAATTTGAAAACGAACGACGCTGAGGCATACTACCGCTTTGCTTTTTATATTCCCTTTCTTGATACTTACATTGCTAATTTGAAAAGCCGCTTTCTTGACCACAGATCAGTGTTAGAAAATTTTTGTGTATTTTTCCCAAAGTACGAATTTGACTTCGAAGATTTAGATTTGATTTTGAAGATTTAGAAGCAATGAACAAAACGTCTTTTGGGAATGTTTTCAAGATTTTACGCATATTGGCGTTATTGCCTGTTTCAATAGCATCACCGGAAAGAAGTCTTTCAAGTTTAAAGGGATAGGCTTAATAGTCTAGCATCAATGAATATTCATAGGGATTATTTCAAAAACCAAGGAAAATATAACATGGAATGTGAGATCCCGTGTAATCCTCAATTAATCACTGAGCTTCAGCGATACTGCTTGTACAAATGTAGAGAAAGTTCGAATTATATGAATAACAACAAAAATCTTGTAACTTATTATAATTGCTTATAATTTGATGTGATTTTTTTGATCAATAACCTCATTCCAAACCCATCAACAAACATATATTTTTCTCCGAGTTTAGGGGGTGTTTTAACACCAAAATTATCCCACAAACTTATACTTACCAAAAATTACAAAAATACAATAAAATATTAACAAATAAACAGCAAAGATAAAATTTTCACAAAATTCACTGCGAATTATAAAATACGCGTCCAACCATTTGCTCTATCTTTGCAAATGAACACGTGTTTAATATTTAAAATACCACGAATGCAAACAAATATGGTTAAGAATAGTATAAGCTACGAAATGGGACTAATTTAACCTTTTTTAGTCGTACCTCACTCACCGCATTATATAGGAGAACTTTGTTTTTAAGGCTAAGTTAGAGTTTGTATTTAAAATAACGTATATGTTGCACGTTTAATTGTAGACAGATATGAAATAAAGTTACCATGTTACAATTTGATGTTTCAGATTTTCAATGAGGGATCAATTTTCTATTTTGCATAACTACCAAAAGCTATTTTTGCGGTACATTGTTGCTCTTTATGTGGGAATAGAATGTTGCAATATGGAATATCTGTACTCGAATTATCTTCTTTTTTATGAATATGGATAACATCCACAACTGAAAATTGTGTACAGTATGTTTATGTTGATATGTATAGCACACCACATGTGGTTGTTTTCAAGTATACAATTCAATATTAAATAAATGTTATCTATGATATTTGATATGAGTTTCTAAAGCGTATAAATTTATGGTTTGTGTATACCCATTCAGTTTACAATTCCTATATGCATTTTCATTATTATTGTATGCGTATTGCATGTGTCTGTTTACTTATGTATGTATATATATGTATGTATCAACGCCAGTAAAGAAGAAGATATGTATCTTTGCATGTTCAATTTACATATGTATGTATGTACATTTTTGCCGAGGGAAAGAAAGTAATTATTTAAAATGGGTGGACTGTATGTGTTTCCTTATACTATGTTCGGACCGATATTGAAAACATTTTGAAAACATATTTGTGTGTTGTGGAATCTAAGTCGTTCGGACCGACAATGTGTGTTTTCGATGAGTTTTCACTGACAACTGTCAATACCGGCATTCTCTTGCTTTTGCAAGATTGCACAATGACACAAAATGCAAAAATCCTATACCGCAATATGCAAGGCCAAGAGAGCACCCATTGCAGAATCTAGTGATATATGACGGCACGAAAATAAACGTGGGGTTTGGTCTGACACATTTATAGCCATTGCAAATAATTTTCTGCATGTGTTTGTTGTTGTGCCGTTGCACCAAGAGGAAAATTCTGCAATTTCTGCACCGTGCAAAGGCTTTGCAAGAGCAAGAGAATCCCCCTAATATGAGAATATCAAGCGACAGCTGTTTTTGTATATGGAATGTAAACAAATATCAAGTGACAATTTAGGGCCGGCAAAATATGTCTTCCAAAAACATCGATTAAACTAGAGCACGCACCGATTATAACGAGTGGAATGTATGTTTTCAAGTAGTTTTCAGCGAAAACTGTGTTTTCGTTTGACAGATTTTACATGGACGAAAACACGAGTTTTCGTGCGAAAACCAGTTTTTCCTACGAACACATGTTTTCGTTGTCGGTCCGAACATAGTATTACATTTAAAATTTTGTAAATATTCTGCTCTGCACCGGTTAAGTGGCATCTCTTGGCATCAACGCACATTTTCAATTTTGAACACTCCCCCGGGCGCCAAAAGTTACTTGTGAAAAGTTTTTCATTGTCCATGGACATGCCATGGTATTAATAGCTCCCAAATTTTTATAATTGCTTCAATTTTCCCATCTGAGCCTAAGTAAAAAGCGATGTTCTCAAACAGTTTGCTTACTTTTGCACTATATGCTTGAGAAATGTATTTGTAGTTGGATAGCTTCAACGAAAGAACACAAAAAATGTGAGAGAGCTGTAATTGTACACATTCCGTTTATAGGTACATAATATATATTGCGTATTATGAATTAGTGCAGATATGTACATATTATATAAGTATAACTCCTAAATGTAATTTTAGAGGCATTATTTTATCAATGCATACATTAATTTATGAATGCATGCGTAAAATGCAATATAAAAGAATATACATATGTAAGTATACATATATAGTTTGTTTATGTATGTACATATGTTTTGTATATCTCAGCATATTCTACGACATCCATGTTTAAAGATATATGAACAGCAGTATTGACGACATGCAGATATGTGCGTAAAGCAGAGGTACTCCTCAGAGAGGTGTCCTTTCCCGCTTTTATGGATGGAGGCGCTGAACCGAATAAAACTCCAACTTAATGGAGGAGGAGTGAAAGCAGTAGCATATGCACACGACATAGTGTTGATTGTGTCAACGATGTTTCCTTCTACAATCAGTGAGATTATGATAAGATACACATGGAGATTACACCTATAGGCAGCGAGTAACGGACTGGGTGTAAACTCTAGTAAAACGAAACTGATGCTTTTTACGAGTAAAACAAAAATACCTTAATTTAATCTTTCCTTAATCAGTGGTACAACAATTTCTATGTTCCCCACGACAAAATTTAATTGGAAAATTAACACTGAAAAACGAATAGACAAAGCATATATAACCTACTAGAAATGCAAACGAGTACTTAATAACTGGAGCCCCAAACCAAACGTACTCATGTGGATACGGCCGTCATTAGCCCAGTTCTAACATAAGGAGCACTGGTTTTGTGGTGAGCATTAAAGAAACAATCAGTATCAAAAAACTAAATAGAATACAGAGAGCAGCGTGTGCAGGGGTTACTGGGGCTATTAAGACATGTTCGACCGAGGCGCTTAATATGCTCTGCATTAACTGACCATAGATGAGTTCACTCAAAAAACCAAACTCTATAAGACGCTCATTATTCCCGTCCTGTTTTATTGTACAGAGGCTTGGACGATGACAACAACTGATGAGTCGACGTTGCGAGTTTTCTAGAAAAAGGCGAATATCGCATTCGATGGAACGATGAGCTGTATGAGATATACGACGACATTACCATAGTTCAGCGAATTAAAAGACAGCGGCTACGCTGTCTAGGTCATGTTGTCCGAATGGACGAAAACACTCTAGCTCTGAAAGTATTCGCCGTAGTACCCGCCGGGGGAAGCAGAGGAAGAGGAAGACCTCCACTTCGTTGGAAGGAGCAGGTGGAGAGGAACCTGGCTTCGCTTGGAATATCCAATTGGCCCCACATAGTGAAAAGAAGGAACGACTGGCGCGTAAGCGGTGTCTATGCCAGTAAAGAAAAAGAAAATGAGTTCAGTCGGTTTATTTACATAGTGCCATCTTTATCCAGTTTAACCTAGTTAAATGAAATTATAGCCTCCCAAGGTGAAATTTTCGCTTTCGGGTGAGGATACCTCTAGATGTTGTAGGGAAGGAAGATACTACCTATTACTATACCGAGGGTATAATAATGATTCTACCCGTCTACCGAACTCAACTATTTTCTTCTAAACTGAAGTACTTGGTATACAAAAGGCGTGTATAGTTCTAACGGAAAGCAACCACAATTGCAGGCAAACTTTAAGCTCAAGTCGAATCGCCTTATGCATAATTTGGGTTCTCGGTCATAGGAACAAGGCAAGGAAAAGACAGACGAGTCGTTTAAGCTAGGGGTCTCTTGAGACGAAACAGAGGTGAAGCTAATATCATACGCGTTGGGATCGATCCAAAGTAAACAGGACTTTTTGAATTTAGCGCCCCTCGTGGTGCCATCTATATGCCGACTGGTGCGTTAGAATCTGCTATCTTTATCGATTGTCCAGTAAGAATTTCAACACATTTCATTGATTGGAAGTGGAGTTATTGCGTTTTAAGTGTCAATATGTTCGTGCTATCGGTGCGAAAATGAGCTTCGAACAAAGAGCCAACTTTTATCGAAACGTTTCAATTGATGAAATAAGTTTATGGCCATGATTGCATATCCCGTAGCAGAGTGCACGAGTGGTTTCAACGTTTTCAAAGTGGTCGTGAGAACCGAAATTCCATCGAAACTGTGCGTGAATTCATCAAAAATTTGGACCGAACATTTGGGCTGACGAAAGGTGTGTGCACGGTTTGTTTCGCACAAATTAACTGACGACTAAAAATTGCTTAAAATCCAACATTCGTAAGACGATTATTTGACCAAAAATCACATTTTAACCATTAACCACTCCCCGCGATCTCCTGATATGGCACCGTGCGACTTCTTCCTTTTCGGAAAAATGCATTTTCTCAAGAAAGGGAAGCGTTATACAGACGTAGAGGCCATTCAAAAGGCTTGCACCGGCATACTGGCGACCATACCGGCCAACGAGCTAAAACACTCGTTCGACATGCTTTTGGACCGTGCAAAAAGCTGTAGTGAAGCAGAAGGAGACTATTGTGAATAAAATAAATTGCTTTGCCGAGAAAACCATTTGTTCAGGTTTGTTTTAAAGTCGTGTTTATTTTGGAACGCTTCTTATATATGTATATTCATTTTGGAACATCATGCAAGATAACAAAATAGATATGGAAGTATGACAAAATAGAACTAAGGACTTATTAAATAGGTCCAAAAATATGATAGTATATTCAGCTTAAAGCCAATACAACGGGACACTGGCTCTTTGGCGTGAAAAAATCCATTACTTAATATAACAACATATTTATGGAGGAAAAACTCAAAAATTATGTTGTCAAAAGTCTACATACAGTAAAAAATAATTTAGTTCAGCGCGAAAGCTTTACAAATGGTAGTTATTAAGACGTTTTATTTAGTATTTAGTTGGCCCCCATTGGCATTTATAACTGCTTGAAGACGCTGTGGCATTGATTCTGCGAAATTTGTCAACTCTGCAGACGTTATGCTGTTCCAAGCTTTCAATATGCACTCTTTGATGAGAGCAAATCTAGAAATCTGGTGCTTTCTAATTTTACGCTCGAACATTTCCCAGACATGTTCAATAATATTTAAATCTGGACTTTGAGGTGGAGTGTTTAATTGCCTTGGAGAGTAATAAAGCAACCAGTCCTTAACAATTTGCGCCGTATGCTATGGATCGTTATCTTGTTAAAAGATCCAACCGGAATCGAGGCCCAAATTATCCACCGAAGGTTCCAAATTATGTTCCAACAAAGACTTATACTTAAAACGATTAATTTTTCCTTCAATAAACTTTCCAACTCCACCGCTGCCGCCATCGTGCTTCACAATTGACACTACGTTCTTCGGTTCTAGCGCAGCGATAGTTGTCCTTCAAACTCTAGTTGTTCCATCGCTACCAATTTAGACTCATCGGTAAATAAAACTTTTTCCCAAAAATCCATCCCCTTGTCTTTGTGTTTTTTGGCGAATTCTTAACGAAGTTTTCGGTTTTTTCAGAAATAAGTGGTTTCTTCGGTGGTGTTCTACTGTGGAACCCATTTTCGTTTAGAGTTCTTTGTATTGTTCTTGGACTCTTTTGTGACGTACTTGCTATGTGTTCGGCTAATTTTGAATCATTTACTTTTGGATTTTTGAAATTTTACCATATGATTTTTTCTTTTCTTTGTTTCATCAGCAAATTTCCTACATCAATTGATATTTCTTTTCGCGGAGCCATTATAGCTATTCAAGTCTTCAAACCACAACTGAATTCAATAAATACTAAACAGTAAACATAATGAAATGAAAGAGAACAATGTACAAAGTATGAACTTCGTACTGTATGTAGACTTTTTTCAACGCAATTTTTGAGTTTTTCCATAAATTTGTTGATTTATGTTAAATTAGGATTTTTTTTAGTTCATTGCTATTAGAATAAATATTAGAATAAAACTGTATTAATACATTTTTCTAAAAACATTTTGTATTCTTATATCGGGTGATTTTTAAGAGCTTGATAACTTTTTTTTTAAAAAAAAACGCATAAAATTTGCAAAATCTCATCGGTTCTTTATTTGAAACGTTAGATTGGTTCATGACATTTACTTTTTGAAGATAATTTCATTTAAATGTTGACTCATGTGGTTTCAACAAGATGGCGCTACATGCCACACAGCTCGCGATTCTATGGCCATTTTGAGGAAAACTTCGGAGAACAATTCATCTCAAGAAATGGACCCGTAAGTTGGCCACCAAGATCATGCGATTTAACGCCTTTAGACTATTTTTTGTGGGGCTACCTCAAGTCTAAAGTCTACAGAAATAAGCCAGCAACTATTCCAGCTTTGGAAGACAACATTTCCGAAGAAATTCGGGCTATTCCGGCCGAAATGCTCGAAAAAGTTGCCCAAAATTGGACTTTCCGAATGGACCACCTAAGACGCAGCCGCGGTCAACATTTAAATGAAATTATCTTCAAAAAGTAAATGTCATGAACCAATCTAACGTTTCAAATAAAGAACCGATGAGATTTTGCAAATTTTATGCGTTTTTTTTTAAAAAAAAGTTATCAAGCTCTTAAAAAATCACCCGATATAAATGAAAATAGGGGGTGTATGTAGACTTTTGTCCGCCACTGTTTTACCGAGAGCACCAAATGGTTTAAGCGTAATGGTGTAACGAGATAACAAAAGTATAGGGATCTGTGATAGTCTATTAAAATGGCACAATCAGCGCTAATTGAGCCCATGTGTGCAGTATTCCTACATATCAACCAACCTACCGACACACTGACCGCTATTTTCGGTCAAAACACGTATTCGGTACCTAGGGGCTTGAACAGTTTTGGTTCGAATTGAACAATTTTTGGGTGATAACTGTAAAGTCATTATTCGTACTAAATTTTATCTCGTTATATGTATAAATTGCTTGTTGATTTGTGTACTGGGAAGTGAAAGAATCAAATGAAACTTAAAATTGAGTTACATATGTATATGGGAAGTTGACGTGGGCAGATGGGCAGTTTGAGGTGATTCAAGCAACTGTTATATGAAAAAAACTATTTTACCAACTCTGTACAGAGTCCGGCACTCAAGTACCAATTAAAAAAGCCATAAATTCGGTATGGAAAATTATTTATATTTAGTATTATATTTAAAGTTCAAAATATGTGAAAATAATCATAAATTCAGGACCAATTCACTTTTGCTCGATATGACCACCTTTTGCCTTAACTATGGCCTTGAGACGGTCAAAAAACGAATCGCAAGCTGCCCGAATGCGACTTGCCGGTATTTTGACCCACTCACGGACAATGGCTTTCTTCAGCATCTCGAAACTGGTGTATTTTTTACTTCGGCCCTTGCTCTCCAAAATGGCCCAGAGAGAATAATCCATTGGATTCGCATCTGGTGAGCCATTGTGTGGTCGTAATGAAGTTCGGAACGTTGTTTTTCAGCCATTCTTGGTTCACTCGCGCTTTGTGAGACGGTGCTGAGTCTTGTTGAAATGTCCATGGTTTGCGACCGAAATGTTTGTTTGCCCACGGCTTCAAAGCAGCCTCCAGAACACTTTCCCGATAATGTATCGCATTTACTTTGATGAGGGGCTTGATGAAAACAATTGGAGAGCGCCCATGTGCGGTGACAGCGACCCAAACCATTATTTGTGGCGGGTGCTGCCTCCTGGTGGCCAACTGATGACTTAGATTGTCTTTTGAACGGTCAGTCGTTTTGAGAGTTTACGAATTGCTCAATCCACTTCGTCGTGGATTTCGCTCAAGTCACTTCTTCACTTTCCGAACCATCTCACGTGACGTTGCAGTCTTTTGATGACCACCTCCATGGCGTTTTGCGATGCTACCAGTATCATTGTAACTAGTGATTGTGCGATAAACTAAAACTTTTTTCACAATAAGGTGTTTGATCTCACGAACAATTGCTGGTTGTGATTTTCCAGCTAAATATAAAGCAATCACACTATTACGTTTGAATTCCATTGCTGATCACTTTTTTTTTTAACAATACGAACTGTCATTCAGCAAATTTATAAACAGCTGATTCCAGTGCGACAGCTGCGCGAACGGTCTGAAGTTGGTTACTCTTCGAGTGCCGGTCATAGCAACATGTTGCAAGGATATAAAACAATAAGTACTTGTATGTACTTTTAATTTTGAACAATTAACAACTAATATAACAAATTAAATATGTAGATACTTATAAATGTTCTACAAAGAGAATACTTAATCCTCAAAGTGTAAACACAATGACTGCGACAGACTGCAAACTACATCTGTCAAATATTAAAATACACACGTTCTTATGGACACTGTTATTTTGACAGCTGCACGACTACACGACTGTAGGCCGACAGTTGTCGTTCTCGCTAACTTCAATATCCTCCTATTTTTGCCAACGACAGTAGGACGACAGTAGAGTTGACAGTAGAATGGAAGATAGAAAGAGGAGGTAGAGTGGTGATGCCACTAATATGTAAAATGTAAAATTATTCACAGCTCTAACAAACTTGATGCTATTTTACAAATAAAAGCATAAAATAGCTACATATATTATAGCTCTATTATATCATTTGTAATAACAAGTGATAATTTAAAGCAAAAATATTTACCTATTTACTTATTTTTTGCATAAAAAATTTCATTTTGAACAAAATATTAAAATTTCATCGAAGTGAAAGGAATTAGTATGGCCACAACGAAATTGTGTACACACAAAATGGACAACTGCGTTGTTTTGTGTACATGCCGGCCATTGTGTTGTTGTTGCTTCTCAAAATGTACATGCAGTAAGATGAACAACGACGTTTTCAGTTCACTGTCGTGCTGCTGCAGTCTGTCGCAGTCATTGTGTTTACACTTTCACTCAATTTTAAAGGTCATATTCAAAGTGTAAACACAATGGCTACGACAGACTGCAAACTACATCTGTCAAATATTAAAATACACACGTTCTTATGGGCAGTGTTATTTTGACAGCTGCACGACTACACGACTGCAGGCCGGCAGTTGTCGTTCTCGCTAACTTCAATTTGCTCCTATTTTTGCCAACGACAGTAGGACGACAGTAGAGTTGACAGTAGAATGGAAGATAGAAAGAGGAGGTAGAGTGGTGATGCCACTAATATGTAAAATGTAAAATTATTCACAGCTCTAACAAACTTGATGCTATTTTACAAATAAAAGCATAAAATAGCTATATTATAGCTCTATTATATCATTTGTAATAACAAGTGATAATTTAAAGCAAAAATATTTACCTATTTACTTATTTTTTGCATAAAAATTTCACTTTGAACAAAATATTAAAATTTCATTGAAGTGAAAGGTATTAGTATGGCCACAACGAAATTGTGTACATGCAAAATGGACAACTGCGTTGTTTTCTGTACATGTTTTGTGTACATGCCGGCCATTGTGTTGTTGTTGCTTCTCAAAATGTACATGTAGTAAGATGAACAACGACGTTTTCAGTTCACTGTCGTGCCGCTGCAGTCTGTCGTAGCCATTGTGTTTACACTTTCAATCGTTAGTATTTCCTTCATTCACACATGCGCATGTAAAACAATGAAAATTAAGTAACATGCAAAACTTAAAGTATAAATTTTCAATTGAAAATGATTAAAAATAATTTTTAATGCGCTCTCACTAGAATAAGTTGAGTATCCCTTTAAGACCCATTCACTTACATATGTATGTACATACTATACATGCTTTCCTCGCTTTGCGTAACAGGTCATACCGAAACCGGGCGTGATTGTGGTACGCTTTGCTTTCAGTGTTTCTCTCTAATAAAAATGGCGACGGTTGCTTGGAAAGCCGTAAAAGGATTAGAGCAGTGGTCGGCATTTCTTAGCACAATTGTGCAAACTAACTTCACACGTACGCTTACGGTCTATCGTTCAGTCGTTGTCGAGCCAGCAACGAATTAACGTCACGCAAGACTATAGCGCAAAACCAAATATGCCCTGTGAGAAATATTTTATGATTCAAAATGCCTTTGGTGCCATGCAATGCCTTTTATGTTCCAAGTCTTTTAAAGATAATAGGGAATATATCCTTAAAAGACATTTTGTTAATTTTCATTATACTATTAATTATTTAGATTAGATGCTTAATTTTAATTCCAATTTCCCACTGGGCTACTTTTTTTTTCGTGCTCACCAATACATTGACAGATCCTCTCATGCCGACCACTGGATTAGAGCGGCCCAACATCTTGTTTGGCTTCGCAACGAAAACTCTTTAAATTGAGAAGTGAACGCACTAATACAAAAGCGTACATCGAACTTTTTTATCAAAACAAATGTCTGATGTAAAAAGTGTTATAAAAATTAGCTCATTAACATTTTGTGATTTTTTCATACAGTTCTCGCGCCCTCTAGCGGGTATCTTTCTTACTGCTTATGGATTCAGTTTTCGCGCCCTTTAGCGTGTATTTTCTTTAATGTTTTTCATAGGGTTTTCGCGTCATCTAGCGGGTATTTTTTTAGTGCAAAGTGCTTTAATTTGGTGTGGTACAATGCTAGGGGTAGAAAACTTCCAAAGCTTAAAGCAGAGAATGGGGCTCGACTATTTGGTAACATCAGAGAACGTATATCCAGAGAACGTATATTTATAGCAGAGAACGTTTATAATAGAGAAGGTTCACGGCGCGAAGAACGTAAAAATATTTATCAGTAACTCGGTCGAGATGGAGGTGTTTCACCACAGCCAGCTCTGCAGCAGAAATTTTAACATTTTGCTTGAACAGAGCAGCGCGTGGAATAACCGTGCGATTCTGTAACTTGAGACAGTCTCAAGTCTCTTAATTTGAGATTTTGAGTTAGAGACAATTTTTGAGACTTGAGACGATTTTGCTATTCTGTAAGTGACAGTCACAAAATCTATTACATTTCATTATTCAGAGATGTTTTTAAACTTGAATGAAAATAAATATGTCGATAACAAATATTAAATTTTCTATAACATAGTCAAAAAACATAATTATCAATGAAAATAAAAATATATGTTGACTTTGTTTCATAATATTTACGAAATTTATGTAAAATTGATTTATTTTTAACCTTTTCGTGTTTGAGTTGCTTACAAAATATAAAGAAACGACAATCGATTAATATCTATGATGATCTCTATTCAGTATATTCAAAATGGCAGACAAGAGTTCTTTTTAGTTTTGTGACCTGCTAACTACCAGGTCTCAATATTTTGAGAATAACGCTAGAGACTGTTTAGTGAATAGTAACTAGTCTCAAATTGTGACTTTGCCTCAAAATGTCTCACATAGAGACTAGAGACTGGTTACAGAATCCCGCTATAAAAATTATGCTCAAAACTATATATTGCTCTAACAGACGTACATATGTATGTTCGCTCATTTGCTTATATTTTTATTCGTTTATATGCAAACATGTGTATTCGTATGAATTCTTTGTGTATACATATATTTATGAATACATGTACAATTGAAATTAAAAAATTTAAATTAAATTACTTTTTCAGAGCAATATTCGCAGTTAATGTAAAAATAAAGCCTTTTTTATTATTTTTTGTCTTAGATATATTCATACTTACATATTTATATAACAAACTATCATAATATTATTTAAAAATTGAAATATATTACAATAGTGATAAATGAACATTAATCGTATATTTTATCATTCAAAACTTACATACATATACAGTGAAATTCCTCATAACCGGACACTCACGGTCGCAGTGTTTTGTCCGGTTATGGGAGATGTCCGCTTATAGGGGATGAGGTCAAAAAATATATACTATACATATAAAATTCATTGTAGTTTGTTTAAGAAATTTTTCGAAGTAAAGAATATTTAAATACTTTAGTATTACATATACATACATACATACATAAATATATCAATTAAATACATTGTACAAGTCTTTACATTTCAATATCGACTAGTTTGATAAAAAAATTGTGTGATGCTTGTTTGTTTTAACATTGATTCCTTTGATTTGAAATTTTAATTTTCAAAGTGACTCTCGATATTTTTAACCTGCTGAAAAACTACATAGTCATTTTTTGCAAATTGTTTCAAGCGCGCAACAACTTTTAAAGCCTCATCATATGATGTTATGGGGTCACTTATTTCTTCTGAAGGTTCATCTTCTGAATCACTTGAGTCCATAGTATCATCTGGTTGGTCAAATTGAATTTCTATATTGTTGTCCTCAGTGAAAACATTTTGATCTATTTGGAGAAAACCTTCGAAATCATTTGCCAAATCTAGTCCTTCCTGAAGCCTAGCATAGACTGCCAGTGGAATGTCATCTTCGGGATCAAAATCTGAATGATGCTCTAAGGTTTCCAAAAATCCTGCTTTACGGAAGCAGTTTCGGATTGTTGTGGCTTCCACTTTATCCCAAGATGCTCTGATAAAATACACAGCTTCCAGTACATTAATCGATTTTGAGAGCTCTGAGGCAGAACTTGTATCGACAATTTTAGTTATCAAGTGTTTTAAAACTAAGCTTCTATACAAAGTTTTAAAATTTTGGATTATACCTTGATCAAGGGGATGGCTAACTGCCGTTGTATTTGGTGGCAAGAAACAAATTTGTATGTTGGTCAAGTTTAATTCCTTTGGATGAGAAGCCGCGTTATCTAGAAACAAGATAATTTTTCGATTCTGGGCTTTCATTCTTCGATTGAACTGCTGCAGCCATTCGCTCATCACTTCTCGAGTCATCCATGCTTTTTTATTAGACTTCCAATCCACTGGAAGTTTTGCAATTGGAACATGTTTAAAGGATCGAGGACGGGCTGCTTTCCCTATAACCAAAAGCGGCTCCTTATCTCCAGCCATATTAGCACAGAACAAAATTGTGAGTCTTTCCTTTGATAGCTTACCTCTCATACATTTTTCAGATTTAAAAGCGAGGGTTTTGTCCGGTAAGGCACGAAAGAAAAGCCCACTCTCATCGGCGTTGTAAATGTCTACAGTAGGGTGGCTCTTATATAGACCTTTTTACAATTTTTAATAATTTTTCGTGGGCTACCCTTCAGTTTGGTTCCATTCTATGAAAAAAAGAGCTCTATGGAATTTGTTGTCAATCGGATAAGGGTAAGGTGTGCCCCTAGGCCCTTAAAAATCCAAAATGAACCGAAAATCACATGAAAATCAAATTATTTGTTTTTTTGTTCCAAAAAATGTTTATTGAGTAAGTAACTAGCAAGAATTCTTACTGTTAAATTATATTAAATCATATATAATTTGTATTCATAAAGATTATTAAGTAATAAATATTAAATAATTAATTATTTTTTATAATTTATTAATTATGATCCATATTATATTTAGCTTATACATATAATTCTATAAAACTTTTTCTTCAATTCATTTCAGTTTATTAGAAAAAATAATGGTAAGAAAATATTTACAAAATAATAACATACAAATTTGAAATAAAGAAAGGTTAATAATATACAATAGAAACATGATGAATTAAAAATCCTTATTCATCGATAAAGTTTGTTTTCTGCTATCTGGAAACTTTTGACGGTACTCATTTACAACCTGAAGCACATACTGCTTCTGTTCCTCGTTTTTGATAAATAAATTATTGTAATCCTCCATTAGTTTGACGCCTCTTTCCGGCGGATCGTTTACAACTTTCAGTTTCTTAACTAGATTTAGAGCATTAATGAAATCTTCATTTTTGTGCCACTGCGAAGGATCTATGTTAAGGAACTCGTCACTTAAATCGAATCTAGTGAAAAATTTCCTTGTTTTATTAGAAACAAATTGTTCGATTCCATTGTTCATTATTTCTGGGATTTGATTTATTTGCACATTAATATTTTTGGTATTTTCTTCTGATATATCTGCTTCACGATATAGTGCACTGACCATTTTTCTCTTTGATTCAGAAGACAAATTAGAGTCAAAGAACGCGAAGGCGATGGGTTCAGGAGATAGATACCACAAATGATTTTTAATTTTTTGTAAAGCCACACGGGAGATGTCACTATCAATATTCTGATATTTATAAAGTGTTGAAAGAACCCTGAAATCTAAATATGGGGCTTTGGCTGCAGAAGGAGCACAAAACCACGCTTCGACATATACACGGATTAGGAAAATGCAAATATCACAAGTAGCATTTTCTTCATGCGGTGATAACTTAAATTCATCGCGAAACATGAATATTTTCAAACAATAAATAGCCTTTGCCATCCACCTTGCATGATGGATAGCCCCTGGTACTCGGAAGATCACTCCACGAGGCGACGTTGTGCCAAGAAAAATAGCAGTCAATTCTAAAAATTCTCTATAATCCTTTCCGGGATACATACATATGTACACAAAAAGAATTCATACGAATACACATGTTTGCATATAAACGTATAAAAATATAAGCAAAAGAGCGAACATACATACATATGTATGTACGTTTGTTAGAGCAATATATAGTTTTGAGCATAATTTTTATTCCACGCGCTGCTCTGTTCAAGCAAAGTGTTAAAATTTCTGCTGCAGAGCTGGCTGTGGTGAAACACCTCCATCTCGACCGAGTTACCGATAAATATTTTTACGTTCTTCGTGCCGTGAACCTTCTCTCAGAGAACGTCTATCATAGAGAAGGTTCACGTTTCAAATATCGTAACTTTTCGAAGGGGTACTCGGCAGAGATGGAGGAGTCTCACCACAGGCCAATTATAAGCGTGTTTCACCACAAAAATAGCAGAATTGAGCATTTTCAGTGTTAAGTGAGAAAAATAATGCTAATTTCATTGTAAACAAATTTACTCCTACAGATTCGTTTATTTTCTATGCGCAACCAACCCGGCATATAATATATATACATGCATACATATGATCCGTATATACATAAGTATTTGGTATCAAAGCATATACTTAGTACATAAGTATGTACATATGTATGTTAAAATTTGCCTATGTATTTCATGATGATTCCATAAAATCATTAAAAATATATACATAATAGAGTAAGGTATGTATTATTACCCAAATAATTAATATATCGGGTGATTTTTTAAGAGCTTGATAACTTTTTTTAAAAAAAAAACGCATAAAATTTGCAAAATCTCATCGGTTCTTTATTTGAAACGTTAGATTGGTTCATGACATTTACTTTTTGAAGATAATTTCATTTAAATGTTGACTCATGTGGTTTCAACAAGATGGCGCTACATGCCACACAGCTCGCGATTCTATGGCCATTTTGAGGGAAAATGGAGAACAATTCATCTCAAGAAATGGACCCGTAAGTTGGCCACCAAGATCATGCGATTTAACGCCTTTAGACTATTTTTTGTGGGGCTACGTCAAGTCTAAAGTCTACAGAAATAAGCCAGCAACTATTCCAGCTTTGGAAGACAACATTTCCGAAGAAATTCGGGCTATTCCGGCCGAAATGCTCGAAAAAGTTGCCCAAAATTGGACTTTCCGAATGGACCACCTAAGACGCAGCCGCGGTCAACATTTAAATGAAATTATCTTCAAAAAGTAAATGTCATGAACCAATCTAACGTTTCAAATAAAGAACCGATGAGATTTTGCAAATTTTATGCGTTTTTTTTTTAAAAAAAAGTTATCAAGCTCTTAAAAAACCGATACATACATAAATAGATTTATGGTGATTATTTACACATTTACATTAAAAGTTCTTAAAAGATCAAGCGGTCGCACATGTGCTCATACATATGTACATATATAATGTATGTATGCGTGCATCTAAACAAATATGACAGACCATACGCATAATGTTTGTAAATTTGTCTACATGCAACATATGTACATTTGTAAATATGTACACTCAATGCTTCATGCGAAATCTACGTTGATGCGGACAACCAAGTGCCGAAGCTCACGTTTTGTCAACGAACCTACGCGACAACAAAGCATCACATCATTGTGTTGTTGGTAGAAAACCGAGCTGTGCTGAAAAAATAAGCGAACGATCGCCGATTGTCACCGCTTCCCTTGCCGCTCTAACAGCTTTACCAATAAACTTGCGTAAATATGTATGAAGATGTATGAGCGTGCATACATATCGACGCAGATTTTTGCGAGTCACGGAAAAATATTTTAGACAGATATTGTAAATCGACAACGGCTATGTTGCCACTTTTGTCACTTCTTTCTGTGAAGAAGCATCAGAAAGTTGTTCAATTTATGATTTTTAGCTTTTGCCATCGTCGCGAAAAGACGCTTGTGGGCAAAGGCTTGTTCGGGGAGATGTGAAGGTGGTCGCTTTTATGAATGAAGCGAGTTTGCTTGTTGAAAGTTCGGCCGCGTTCATGAATGAAATTGTTCTTGCTGTAAGATTTACTACATTTGGCTGCCATATTGACTTGTGACGCAGCTGATGCATTTCAGACATTTGTTGTTTTTGTAGAACAATATTTGTAATTTTAGCGGATGACATATCTACATGTGAACGCATATAAATATGTATGTTGTGTATTCATTATTTGTGTGGGAATGTCATACGCACATATTTACATGTGGACGTATATAAGTATGCCTGATGCCATTTCAAACGATTGTTGTTTTTATAAAGCAATGTTTGTATTTTTTGGGGGTGACATATTTGCATGTGTACGCATATGTATACAAGTACATATGTAGGTTTGTGTATGCGTTATTTGTGTACCAATGTCATACGCACATATTTATGTACATATGTATGTACATATGAGCAGCGCGCACATCTTATTGATAAGTGATAATATGATTTGAATTCTCGAAAGCGAACATAAACACATATGTATGTAAGTATATATGTACATACATAAGGTCATGACACATGTGAATATACATACATACATAAGTTTTGAATGATAAAATATACGATTTATTTACATTTATCACTATTATAATATATATAATTTTTTTAATATATTATGGTAGTTTGTTATATACATATGTACATATGTAATGAATTATACACATAAGTATGAATATATCAAATACAAAAAATAATTTAAAAAATAGGCTTTATTTTCACATTAACTAAGAATATTGCTTTGAAAAAGTAATCTAATTCAAATGTATGTATATGTGTATGCACAAAAGGAATTCATACGAATACACATGTTTGCATATGTATAAACGAATAAAAATATAAGCAAAAGAGCGAACATACGTCTGTTAGAGCAATATATAGTTTTGAGCATACTTTTTATTCCACGCTCAGCTCTGTTCAAGCAAAAATGTTAAAATTTCTCCTGCCGAGCTGGCAGTGGTGAAACACTTCCATCTCGACCGAGTTTGCCAAAAATATTTTTACGTTCTTCGCGCAGTGAACCTTCTCTATGATAGACGTTCTCTGCTTCTCTATTATAAACGTTCTCTGTCTATAATAAACGTTCTCTGTCTATGACAAACGTTCTCTGTCTATGATAAACGTTATCTGTCTATGACAAACGTTCTCTGCTCTTTGATAAACGTTCTCTGTCTACAACAAACGTTCTCAGTCAGAGAATGATAAACGCTCTCTGAGAAAACGATGCGACATCATCAATTTGGCAAAAAAGTTCCCTAAAGCTCCTTAAGTAGCTTAGTCCCTCATATGAGAGAAAGTTTTATCCGTGCCCACGTTCCGGATGTGCTTAAAGTGAATTTTTGGCTTAGATTTATTAATTTGTTATACATTAATAAATATTGTGTAGAAATTCATGATTCGAGTTTTGAGCATAATTTTTATTCCACGCGCTGCTCTGTTCAAGCAAAATGTTAAAATTTCTGCTGCAGAGCTGGCTGTGGTGAAACACCTCCATCTCGACCGAGTTACCGATAAATATTTTTACGTTCTTCGCGCCGTGAACCTTCTCTGTTATAAACGTTCTCTGTCTATTATAAACGTTCTCTGTCTATGACAAACGTTCTCTGTCTATGATAAACGTTCTCTGTCTATGACAAACGTTCTCTGCTCTTTGATAAACGTTCTCTGTCTACAACAAACGTTCTCAGTCAGAGAATGATAAACGTTCTCTGAGAAAACGATGCGACATCATCAATTTGGCACAAAAGTTCCCTAAAGCTCCTTAAGTAGCTTAGTCCCTCATATGAGAGAAAGTTTTATCCGTGCCCACGTTCCGGATGTGCTTAAAGTGAATTTTTGGCTTAGATTTATTAATTTGTTATACTTTAATAAATATTGTGTAGAAATTCATGATTCGAGTTTTGAGCATAATTTTTATTCCACGCGCTGCTCTGTTCAAGCAAAATGTTAAAATTTCTGCTGCAGAGCTGGCTGTGGTGAAACACCTCCATCTCGACCGAGTTACCGATAAATATTTTTACGTTCTTCGCGCCGTGAATTTTCCGTTTAAGTCTATTATAAATGTTCTCTGTATGAACGTTCTCTGTCTCATTATACAAACGTTCTCTTTCTAAAACACAACAAACGTTCTAAAAATTATTAAAAAAATGACAAAAGATTGACATCATCAAGTATTGGCATGTTCCACCATTTTTAAAGCTCATCTGAAGCTTAGTCCCTCATATGAGAGAAGGTTTTATCCGTGCCCACGTTCCGGAAAATCTTTTGTTATACATTAATAAATATTGTGTAGAAAACTGAAGCGCGAAATAGAAAAACGGCACTCAAAATCACACAGACGAGTTATAATATTTCTGATGATAACGTCTTAAATAATAATGATTGCATAAAAATGTTAAGTACAACATGTGTATGACCAAAACAGCCATGATGTTAATCATCATTTGGAAAGGGTTTGTTCAAATATTTATAAAATTAGTTAGTATCTGTGAACTATCTACCATTTTTTAACCTTTTCAATATTAAACCGCAAACTCTCCACCAGTTTCGACATCTATTGCCTCCTCATAAACGTTCTCAACATTTTTGAATATTTTGCTTGCTATTTTGGTTTTAATATCATTCCATAATTACTTCGTTTGGAATCTGCAAACACCACCTTGCGAAAAGAAGAAACGACTGGCCCAGTGATGTTAACTCAATAAAAAGGCGTAAGCGGTTTCTCAGAAAACAAGAATCACACAGACGAATGCTTTGAAATTTTCGTTGTATATCGCGCCTGGTAATATAGAACATATAATTGTTATCATAATTGTATATACATATATTGAATATATGAGGAAACATCAACCAAAGTTCATTCACATTCAGGCGAGCTTTCATCATGACCAAAAATTGTCATTACATCGATATCACTTTGTTCGCTAACTCCGTCGGTTTTATGTACTTTAATGTTATATGTAAGGAAAAGCAGTTGAAAAGTATAATATTAAAAAATATTTAATGTAAAATTAAAGTATTTTTTTGTCCGTGAAGCCTCTTTTATTTAATTTGATGTGTAAAGTTGAAGAAATGGATACAGTTTCAATAATCGCTATATTTTAGTAAGCAAAATAAAAAACTTCATTAAATTCTCAGATTTCCTTCAAAAATTATAGAATATAAAGTTCCATTCTCTTCGCCTGAACCTTCCTTAAGTAGCTTAGTCTCTCCTCATATGAGAGAAATTTTTATCCGTGCCCAGATTTTAAAGTGAATTTTTCTTAGATTTATTAATTTGTTAATAATAAATATTGTGAATAGAAATATTGATTCGAGTTTTGAGCATAATTTTTATTCCACGCGCTGCTCTGTTCAAGCAAAATGTTAAAATTTCTGCTGCAGAGCTGGCTGTGGTGAAACACCTCCATCTCGACCGAGTTACCGATAAATATTTTTACGTTCTTCGCGCCGTGAACCTTCTCTGTTATAAACGTTCTCTGTCTATTATAAACCGTCTCTCTGTCTATGACAAACGTTCTCTGTCTATGATAAACGTTCTCTGTCTATGACAAACGTTCTCTGCTCTTTGATAAACGTTCTCTGTCTACAACAAACGTTCTCAGTCAGAGAATGATAAACGTTCTCTGAGAAAACGATGCGACATCATCAATTTGGCAAAAAAGTTCCCTAAAGCTCCTTAAGTAGCTTAGTCCCTCATATGAGAGAAAGTTTTATCCGTGCCCACGTTCCGGATGTGCTTAAAGTGAATTTTTGGCTTAGATTTATTAATTTGTTATACTTTAATAAATATTGTGTAGAAATTCATGATTCGAGTTTTGAGCATAATTTTTATTCCACGCGCTGCTCTGTTCAAGCAAAATGTTAAAATTTCTGCTGCAGAGCTGGCTGTGGTGAAACACCTCCATCTCGACCGAGTTACCGATAAATATTTTTACGTTCTTCGCGCCGTGAACCTTCTTGTTATAAACGTTCTCTGTCTATTATAAACGTTCTCTGTCTATGACAAACGTTCTCTGTCTATGATAAACGTTCTCTGTCTATGACAAACGTTCTCTGCTCTTTGATAAACGTTCTCTGTCTACAACAAACGTTCTCAGTCAGAGAATGATAAACGTTCTCTGAGAAAACGATGCGACATCATCAATTTGGCAAAAAAGTTCCCTAAAGCTCCTTAAGTAGCTTAGTCCCTCATATGAGAGAAGGTTTTATCCGTGCCCACGTTCCGGATGTGCTTAAAGTGAATTTTTGGCTTAGATTTATTAATTTGTTATACATTAATAAATATTGTGTAGAAATTCATGATTCGAGTTATACCCAGCGAAATAGAAAAACGGCACTCAAAATATTTTGTAATTTCGATGTTTTAAATTAAAGATTTCTTATAATTTTCTGATGATAACGTCTTAAATTTAATTTTAAAGTTTTGTGCAGTTTATTTTAATAATGATTGCATAAAAATGTTAAGTACAACATTTAACGAATATGTGTATGTATGTACAGCCATGGAGACATAAATAGCACAATTTGGAAAGGGTTTAAAAAAGGTTCAAACATTTATAAAAATTATTAAAAAAATGACATAAGATTGTTCACTTCGATAGTATTGTGAACTATCTATATCCACCATTTTTAATCACCTTTTCACATCTTCACCGCATACTGTCCACCAGTTTCTGACATCATTCCTTTGGGATATAATACCAAGCCTCCTCATTTCCTGCCCATAAATCATCAACATTTTTGAATATTTTGCTTGCTATTTTGGTTTTAATATCATTCCATAATTACTTCGTTTGGAATCTGCAATTGACACCACCTTGCGAAAAGAAGAAACGACTGGCCCAGTGATGTTAACTCGGCTAAAGCGCGTAAGCGGTGTCTACGCCAGTAAAGAAGAACAAGAATCACACAGACGAATGCTTTGAAATTTTCGTTGTATATCTGGTACCTCATGTCCAGAATATTTATATAAAATAAACTTAATAAAATCATATGAGATATATGTGATATATACATAATTGTATTTGTATATACATATATTGAATATATGAGGAAACATCAACCAAAGACATCAACATTCATTCACATTCAGGCGAGCTTTCATCATGACCAAAAATTGTCATTCTTACATCGATATCACTTTGTTCGCTAACTCCGTCGGTTTTATGTACTTTAATGTTATATGTAAGGAAAAGCAGTTGAAAAGTATAATATTAAAAAATATTTAATGTAAAATTAAAGTATTTTTTTGTCCGTGAAGCCTCTTTTATTTCATTTGATGTGTAAAGTTGAAGAAATGCGCGCAAATATTAAATTTTTGGCACTTTCCATCTCTCACAGTTTCAATAATCGCTATATTTTAGTAAGCAAAATAAAAAAAAACTTCATTAATTTACATGAGAATTTTTATAGAAGTACGCAAAGCAATTTAAAAATATTGATTTCTTCAAAAATTATAGTCATTTGAATAGAAATATTAAATTGTTAGTCAATAATTTCGTAATCCCCTGCCCAAAAAACTTTTGAATCAATAAAAATTTCCCTACGTATTTCTATCCAAATCCTAATCATATAGACAAAGCCGATCGGATAAAAAATCTCAAAATTACTTGTCTCGCCAAATGGAAAAAAATAGTTTTGAGAAAATCGCGTTTAAAGTTTAACATATGTACAAGTGTATGCTTATAGCTGAACCGAAGATGGGCTTAATATACGCTTAAAGTGGCTAGAAAAAAGTTTCCAATCTGCAAATCAATTTCAACCTTATTTTCATAACTGTAAAGCATAGTTGCAATAAAGCAATAAAGCCGATTTTGGAAATTCTGCAGTGGTCACACCTCTTAAGCGAACAAACGTTAAGATTAATTTCGTTGTAAATAAATCTGTTAAAAAATATTATCTACAAGTCAAACTACCAAAGACAAATAAAACTACCAATTTTGTCCAATCAGTATAAAGTAATAATTGCAACGGATAGAACCAAATAACGGCATTAGTGACAAACTTGATTTAAATTATATGCATTATTTTAGCGATATTGAAATCAGGGTTAAAGGGATGTCTAACTTATTCCAATGTAACATATTCCATTATAGCCAGATCGGGCATTTAATAATTTTTTGTTGATTTAAATTAAAGCTCACAGAATTTACTACGATTAAAAGTTACTATATGGTGGCATTTAAGCTTGTTAGCTCTCAATTAATAAATGTTTTTAATCATTTTCCATGGAAAATTAATATTATAATGAGTCACATTACAAAATGTTGCATCAAATACATTTAAATTTCGCATTTTCCTTAATTTTCCTTGTTTTACACTTTTTATTATTGGTCTTGAAAGGCAGTAAACTTCCGTTCACATATTTTTTTGGTAGGATTTCAAATAGGGCCCCTTGTTTCCAATTGCAAAATGTCTGTTGACATATACATACATATGTACATATGTATATGTACAAGTATATGTGTGCACATTCAAATTTTCCCTTTTTCTTTTTGATTATCTTCAGCATGAGCTTTTCCTATTTCGCTGAATTATCTCATACGTCAGTAGATATACTATATATTAGTACCTTCTTCTGTTCCCCTAATCTCAAAGTTTACATAAAGTTCTTGGGGAAACATCGCTTGTTAGAGCTTTTCTATATTTTCCAAAAAGCTTATTTCATATAACTCAAATAATAACACAAAATCTCTATGCTATATATTTACATTGAAACGAGTAACTGTTACGAGTTTTGGGGCATTGCTTATTGGCTATTCGATTTTTATATAAAATAAACGCCCTTTGCCAATGAAATGTTAGTTGGAGTTCGACGCTCAGCTTGTGCGTAACAAATAATAGACGGGAATTAAATTATTGTTTAAAAACGATTTAATATTTATTTAGATTTTTACGCTCCCTTATTTATGTGTTATTTCTGACGACATTTTTTATATTATGATTGTTTTCTTCTTAATTGTTTTACAATAATCAAAATAGCCATACTTGGTTTGAATCATTTATGTTGTCCTTACTGCGAATGTAAAATTTAATTATGTATGAAACTGAGAAAATATAGCTGTAACATAAGTGACAATTACTTTGCGAAGATAAATAAGCTTTCTTTTCATCGGGCTTCTTTTTATGATACCCTTCACAGGTACAAAAAACTCCTTAGAAGAACTTGAATCCGATCGTTCAGTTTGTATGGAAGCTATATGCTATACTGATCTGATTAATAAGAATAATTGTAGAAATAATAATAGTTATAACACTGAATACGTTAGTTTCGTTACATATTAACAACATAGTACTACTATTAGAAAAAAATTAGACCTTGTTCATAATTTTGAAAATATTTATTTTTCAAACTCTATGTCGTCCCCCTCAAAGCAATCCCCCTTGGCCCGAATACATTTGCGCCAACGTTTTTTTAAATTTTTGAAACAGATGTTAAAGTCATTGTCCAGAATAGCCTTCAATGCTCGTAGCGATTCAGGTTAAATGTGTTCAATTGACTCAAAACGGGTTTTCGGAAGTTTCAGTTTGCTGAATAGCCATAAGTCACACGTAGCGAATACGGTGGTTTCGGCACAATATTGGTTGAAATTTTAATGGAAAAACTCACGTAGAATCAATGCAGTATGCGACGGTGCATTATCGTGGTGCAAAGACCAAGAGTTGTCGGGCCACAAAAAGCGCCAATTATATAGCGCAATTAATTAGAACGTTTTAAGGACTAAATCTCGAAATATAGTTTCTTTAAAAAACGTTGTGTTGTGATGCTGCAAATGAAAACCATATCTTCCAAGACTTCAACAGATTTCTCGATGGAAAAGAGTTTTGCGTCAATGATGAGGTAAGAGCTCAGACTGGTTTTGAAGCATACTACAAACATGGTATCGAAAAGTTTAAACATTGCTCGAAATGATCGCTTCATTAAACGATACGAACTTTCTAGTTTAGAGTTTTGGAATTTTTTCTTTTTTTAATTAAATTAGTTATATGGTTAATTTATGTACATACATTATGCTTCTATTCTGATTCAAATTTGTTTGGATTTCCGATATAAAAGTACATGGAATACTTAATTTAACCGCAAAACTTAAATAGATGAAAGTCGGCAAAAACGTATTAGGAAGAAATTAATATTTATTTTCACTGTAAATTGGATAGATTTTAATGCAAAGCTTTTAATTCTCATTACTCTTTACAAAATCTACCTAGTAGTTTTGGCTCTAAGTAAAGTATGATGTCTACATACATATACATATGTACATATGTATATTGCACCAAGTGTTACTTTTCGTTGTACTAGATGGTACTAGAAAGCTTAGTGCAGTTATGCTGTGGATAAAGTAATTTGGTCGCGTGACCACTTGTAAGAGTCTTGCGATGGTGGTTATACGCGTTCGTTAGATAAGTTTGCAATATTAAAAGAACTGCACTGCGAAAAATATGATATTACGAAATATACCTAGTATATAAAATTACCTTTCTAAGTTCATATCTATTGACTTGCAGTACATATGTATGCTTGACGTTTAAAACATACATACCAACGTACTTATTACAAAACTCGCTTTCATAATTTCTCTAAATGTTGCTAATTTACATTATTTTTTAAAATATTTGTATTATCATATGTGGCAATAATTCGTCAGTTGAGCCATTCATAATAGCTAAAATATTAAATATGTCAAACAATACTTGGCAGCATTGAAGATAACGTTATACCACTTAAATGCGGTCTCCGCTTAGGCTCTTGTATGAATTCAACTCCATAACTTTGTTGTTCGTTTCACATGTACCTTTTTAATCTCCGAAGAAATTGTTCAGATCGGTTAACTATAGCATATAGCTGTCATACAAACTGAATGATCGGAATCAAGTTTTTGTATGAAAAACTTTTGCATTTGACGTGGTATCTTTACGAAATTTGGTATAGATTATTTTCTAAGACAACAATGTAATCTCCGAAGAAATTGTTCAGATCGGATTACTATAGCATATAGCTGCTCTACAAACCGAACGATCGGAATCAAGGGCTTGTATGGAAAACTTTCGCATTTGACGTGGGGTCTTCACGAAATTTGGCATGGATTACTGCTTAATGTAACAATATAATCTCCAAAAAAATTTTAAGAACGAATTACTATAGCATATAGCTTCCATACAAACTGAACACATAGTTACTAAGAAAAATGCACCTGTGAAGGGTATTTAGCTTCGGTGCAACAGTTAACGTTTTTTCTTGTTTAAAAGAGACTTTGAATGGTATGGTTTGAGCAAAGGAGCAATGGTTGAAATATAAAACTTTTATATGTATGTATATATTTCAATACAATTGATTTCCCAACACAAGCCACACACCATTACCACCAGAGTGTAATGAAGAGAATGATTGTTCAAAAATAAATGCTCTGCCCACAGTCTCCTATTCAAACATTGCTATTTTTTCAGAAGAATCTCTTTTTATACATATTTTTGTAACTTTATAATTGCTTCAACGCACCGAAGCATTTTTAGGATGGGACAATTAAATTAAAAAACTATATTCACTCATCACTGGTACCAATATTGGGACTTTAAACTGTCGATTTTATTCTAAGCTTATAAAGATACCAACAGTTTTTGTAAAATAGTTATCGACAAACTCAACATCTTCCTAATACCAATTTGTATCCAGACCACCATTATATTAGGGATAATTGTAAACTAAACTTACCAGGGTCGGCCCGTCTATATAGGCAAGTTAGGCAATTGCCTAGGGCGCCACAATTTTAGGGTGACACTTTGGCAAATTTTCTTGACATAAATAAAATTTTATTTATTTTTTGTTTTATCTAAAAAAAATATAACATTTCGTTCATTTGTGTATAACATACAAAAGTCATCGTTTCATATTTTCGCATTCTAATAAAAATGAAAAACAACAACGGGAATATTAATAATTTATTTAATAGCAGCACCTAGTGGTTGTTGTTGTATGGGGTACGTTGCTATGCGTTGATTTTCGAGTATTCCGTTGGTTTGAACCCAAAAATTCACATATTTATATGTTTTTATTAAGTAGTTTTACACAGACATTTTAAAAATGTTCAAACGAATTAATATATAACGTCCCCAATTTATTTACGGCAATACGGGTTAATCGAAAATTTGAAAATCACAAGGTGTACAGTGGAAGGTCTGAACAGACTTAATTTAATTTTTTTGAGTAGAACTCTGAACTAAACTAACTTCAATCATTTTCGGCACCAAACCATAATAAATTTAAGCTATACATTCGCTTAATTTTATTATCAGAACAAGATGACTCATGAATTCCATTTAGATATCTCACAGAGTTAGATAAGTTTAATATATATATCTACTAAAGCTACAAAAACAAAATTTTTCCAGCACAAATTTTATAAGAACTCCTACCGACAGTGTGAAAATTGGTGAACTCGGAAGATAACCACGCTTGTTCGCAACTAACGATTCTGTTCAAAACTACTAAAAGATCAAAAAATCAGTAACTAAATATGTATGCCAGAGACATTAATTTTTGTTTCGAGATGGTTTGAGGAGACGTTACGGCAGTCGGGGTCGACGCCCATATGAATACTAACCTTATTAACCTTATGCTAAATATAAATATACATATATGTATATATATACTATATATATATAATTGCTTGGATTCCGATCCCCTGTTTAACATTTTACTCTGGCTTTGATTCCTGCAAGTTGCAAGAGTAAGAAATGTTTTGTTGCACTCGAACTTAGCCCTTCCTTACTTCTTTTGGCTTAATTTCACCCATTTTTAGAAGGCAGATGTTATACCTTCAAGACAACATTTGTGCCTTTGCGTTTTATTCCGATATCTCCATTGGAGCTTGAATTATGTAACGCATAGTGAAAAAAATCAGACCGAATTTTATATTTGGGAAGTCCGATTTCTATACCATTCATACTTTAATATAATACTATAGTTATAAACCAAATGCGATTATACGATTGATTACAATGCTTCTTGAACTATGAAGATGAGCTCTTAATATTAATATTAAGAGGTGCCTATTTCAAATTTTCTGTTTTCCATATAAATAACATGGAAAAAAATAATTTTTTTTGTGGTGGGTATTGTGCGGAGGTTATTATATGTGCACGCGATGGCTGCCAGTAGGGATGGTAAACTCCATTCCGATTCTACTCGAGATTCGAGTTCTCTCGTAAAATAATCGATTTTTCGGAATCGATCTTCAGTAGTCGAAGTTGATTAAGAATCGATTCTTGACATTCGAAAAATCGATTATTTTACGAGAAAACTCGATTCTCGAGTAGAATCGGAATCGAGTTTACCATCCCTACTGGCAGCCATCGCGTGCACATATAATAACCTCCGTACAATAACCACCACAAAAAAAATGATTTTTTTTCCATGTTATTTATATGGAAAACAGAAAATTTGAAACAGGCACCTCTTAATATTAATATTAAGAGCTCATCTTTTGAGTAACTTTCTTTTTCACATTTTCGAAAGTTTTTAGCCTGTTTTTCAGTTGAAAAAAAAGGTTGCCTCTGAATGACACACCCTAATACACATGCATTCATACATTTTACACACAAAGCTTGTTTATTCTCTCTTGCTCTTCTAATGTGGATCATTCACAATGCGTAAAATTACTTGAAGAAATAATTTATTTTTTTTCTTGAGCAATGACTCAAGAGCTGGATACGGACCTTTACTTTTTAAGGAGAGCAAGAGAGAATAAAAAAGCTTTGTGTGTAAAATGTATGTATGCAAATTAATAACTCTGTTTGAGTTTTGTAAGCAACTACGGGCAACTGCCCGGGGTTAACTGCCGTGGGCAACTCCTTGTGGTCAACTCCCCCGTTTTCTTTATTATGTTTTCTTATATACAATATTTTGCTTAAGCCTAGATACAAATATTAATCTTACATTCTAGGAACTATTTCTACAATCCACTTGAGATAGGACATATGTTACAAGTGGAAAGATTCAATTTACAATCTATGAATTACATTTTGGGACCACCTAAGGCGAACAGTACACTCAGTCCTTTTTTTACGCGATTATTGGTTCTGCCACTAATCGCGTAAAAAAAAATCGCGTAAAAATGGTTAGTTTTCCAATATTAACTGACGAATTGGTTCCGAATATAAAAAATATCGCGTATAACAAAATATACGCGCAAAAAAATATTCAAAAACAATACAATAAGTTTCAAATTTCAGACTTATGATTTATTCATTCATATCAAAATAAAAAATACAAAACAAAAACCATATACAAAGAGAAGAAAATAGAAAATAGGTAGATTTATTGAAAAAAACCGTTGAATGCTGTTTAATCACTGTCATTATCCGTAGTGGAAATTATTCTTAGCCGCTTATTTTGATGGCCGGCACTGATATCACTAGAATTTGTACCAGAATCAATAGTAAGAACTATGGATTGATGTTCTGATTGACTTAGCATCTCCGACTGAGTTTGCACCATAAATTCAGTTAATTTTGTTTGAATGCTTCTCTTTGGACCCAATAAATTCCGATGTAGTTCTTTATATCTTAACATGCAGAGACTCAATTCTTTTTGAAAAATTCGTGCACGTCCGGCATCAGTATCATTTGCTACAAAATAATTTTCCAATTCTGCTGCAAGCTTAAGACCTTATTATAGTTAGGCCTTTAGTCTTTTAACGAAATTCCCGAAACTGTATACCCATACACTCACACACGCATACCAATATCCACACACTATTAGGGTGCGCCGACATATTCAAAAATTATTACGCTTAAAAATATGTAAACAAGCAAAAAACAAAAAAAAGCAATCGCGTTAAAGTGAAAAATTCGCGTAAAAAAGGAATTTGCGCTGCAAAAATAACCGCGTTAAAGTGAAATAGCGTAAAAAGAGATCGCGTAAAAAAAGGACTGAGTGTATTAGGAAAGTAAATATAATGTTTCAATAGGGACCATATGGGTCGTAAGTGTTATGTTACATATTTATGACAGATAAAGAATGTGTTCATGTCATATGAACTGGTGGTATTAACTCCCCCACCTCTAAATTGAAGCGTCCCGATTCAAAGGGATATAGTACGTGAGGCTATAGACTATTTTGTCAATTTGAACAGTACCATTTTGAAATCTTAATTTATATGTATGTACAATTTATTTAAATTTTACTCTTAAATATACATATATTCGATACATTCTTCTTTGTATTCTTCTAATTCCTTTTTTATGGCAGTATTTTTATATGTGACATCATTTAGACATAAAATTTCTTTTTCCTATATATTGAAGGTAAAATATTTAAGATTTGATATTATCTTTATGAATTATTCTGTTTCTGTTTTGTATTTTAACTGTATTTCCTAAATCTTCTAATACTAATTGTTTTTTGTATTTGGGGTTTAATTTATTTCTTTCCCCATATATTTTTTCATATATTATATCTCCTTTTTGATAACTTTTTTGAAGCCTTTTCTTGTTATGATGCTTTAGCATTTTCTCTTGTGCATTTTGCAACACATTTTTCATATTTTCGTGAGGTTCCTTATTAAATAAAATATTGCAAGGTTGTTTACCTGTTACAGAATGAATTGTTTTATTATACTGCTGAACTGCTCTCAAAATTGGTTCAAAATTACTAATTAAGCTGTGTTCTTGCTTTAAACATCTGGAGATTTCAATCAATGTTGAATGAACTCTTTCTATTTGGCCATTACTTGTACTAGGGCGTGGTGTACAATAATAAATTTGTACATTTATCCTTTCCATTAAAGACTTGAACAATATCGTACTTAAGCCTGGTTCATTATCAATAACTATACTTCTAACATTTGGAAATGTTTGTAACAGTTCCAAAACTCTTTCTTCTAAATTTGATTTGTCTTCTATATGTTTTACGATTAGAAATTTGGAATATGAATCTATACATGTTAGAAATTTAAGCTTCTGTGCCAAAAGAATATCTGTATGGAGTTGTTCTTCTTCTTTTTTTGGTATTGGTGCTTCCCCTATTGGAATTAGTTTCGGATGTCTTTCATATTTATTACTATTACATATGCTACAATTTTTTGCATACTGTTTAAATTGTTTTATCATTAGAGGCCAATAATATTGCTGCCTAATTTGAGCCAAATTTTCCCTATAATTTCTATGCGCTCTATAATGTGTTTGCTCGATTATCGATCCTTGATCTTCTTTATTGCATATATCATTAGGGAATAGTTTGGTATATAGAAATTTTATCGTGGGAAATGTTTCCTTCAAAATGTTTTTTATTGCATATAGCACTTCAGGTGTGCAAAATATTCCTGTAACTACTTTTGGATGCATATATTCTTTTAAAATACCAATTATATTTTCAGGTTTGTCATATTCAATTAAAAAACGTTTATTATTAAAAGAAGAAATAGTCCCTAAGACAGTAATTCTTGCTCCATTATCGATTACTATCTGTTGCTTAAAATGATTCAAAGGTTTTTTTGTTTCATGAATTTGGTACTCATCGCTACTTTCTGCGGAATGTTGGGTTTCTATTAGTGAATCACTTGAGTCACTCGACTCACATGAACTAGTTAAATTATTTAATACTTGTCTTGATAATGCGTCAGCAACTACATTTGTTGTTCCCGGTTTATAAATTATTTTTGGAGAAAACTCCTCAATAAAAGCTCGCCATCTTTTCATTTTAACATTTGGATTTTTTTCGGACATTGCAAATGCTAATGGTTGATGATCCGTATGAATTTCTAAATTTTTTACTGCGTAGAGATAATGGCGTAATGTCTTTAATGTCCAAACTATGGCGAATAATTCTTTTTCGTTTGTTGCGTAGTTTTGTTCGGTAGAGTTTAGTGTCTTTGAAATAAATGTTATTGGTCTTTCTTTTTGCGATAAAACTGCACCTACAGCAACAATAGATGCGTTAGTAGTCAAAATTAATTTTTTATCAAAGTTTGGTTGAGCTAATGCAACTTGTTCTTGCAACGCTCTTTTTAAGGTTTCACAAGCAACAATTCCTTCTTGATCACGATTAATAATTGTTTTTTTGGACATATACTGCGATATTTTACCATTTTCTCCCTTTAAGTGTTTTGTTAGTGGTTTAGCTATTGTTGCACAATTTCCTATAAATTTCCTATAGTATCCCGTTAATCCTAAAAATCCTCTAAGTTGTCGTAACGTCTTGAGATATGGGTAATTTTTTATAGTTTCTACTTTTTTGGGATCAGTTTTTATAACTTTATGGGATACAACGTATCCTAAAAATGCAACCTTGGTTTCTATAAATTTTGATTTTTCTATAGATATTTTCATATGGGCTTCTTCGAGGGTTTGTACTATATATTTCAAGTGAGATATATGTTCCTTTAGGGTTTCTGAATATACTATTATGTCGTCAACATATACGTGACAAAATTTTCCTATAAATTCATGTAAAATATTATTCATTGCTCTCTGAAATATACTTGGAGCATTTTTAAGTCCAAATGGCATTCTTAGGTATTCATATTTTCCGTTATTTACGGAAAATGCTGTTTTTTCTATATCGTTTTCTTCCATCAATATCTGATGAAATCCAGACTCTAAATCTATTGTGGAAAAGTATTTTGATTCTCCCAAATTAAAAAGTATTACCTCGGGATTAGGCATTGGGTACCTGTCGGTTATTGATTTTTCATTAATTTTTTAGTCGATGACCAGTCTTAATTTCGGACTACCATCTTCATTTATTCCTTTTTTTGGAACGACCCAAACGGGAGAATTATACGGGCTTTTACTATGTCGTATAATCCCTTTTGCGAGTAAACTTTCGATTTCCTTATTAACAAAGTTATTTGCAGATATAGAATAAGGACATTGTTTGGACCATATAGGTTTGTCATCCTCAGTTCTAATTTCTGCTTTAATATCTGTTCTAAAAGGTAAATCCATGTTCACGTTTTGATGAGCTTTATTTATTATTTTAATAACATCCTCTCTTAGCAATGGAATGTTGATATCTTTTGTTTAATTATTATTATAGTTATACGTATCAGCAACTTCGTTAGAAATTTCAACATAATTTATTTTTAAAATGTTGTGAGAATTTGTTTCATTAATTTTTCTATCCTTAGTATCATTTTTGCTAATATTATCATTGACGGGTGCCTCAGGACTTTTTTGTCCCAAGGGGTTTAGTATAATTAAATCATTGAGAAAATTTATTTTCTCTGTTTGATTATTCCCATAAATCAATTTTCTATTCGGAATATCAATTGTCGCTCCAATTTTATTTAGGAAATTAATTCCGATTAAAAGATCGCTCTCTAAATTGTTAATTTCATAAAAACGTTCCTGTATACCAAACAGATTGATATTATGAAAATGTTTTATTATGGTCGAACCATGAATGGTTATAACCTTCTTCTTAATTACTAAAATGTATTTTTTTTATCATAAATTCCAGCCCGTATATATGAGCTGGTTGCCCATATATCTATGAGAATTCTAAAGATTTGCCCAGTTCTTGTATCGGTTTTAATAACATACGGCAAATCGGAGTTTACTCTTAAAAAATGGTTCTCACCAATATTATTAATTCGTTGAATTTTTGGTTGAGGTTGTGTGCTTATTTGTGCACTTTCAATTGACCTTTTTGGTATATTTATTGGCTGATAATTGGTTTGCCAATTACTCCTGTTACTCCTAACATGTTGTTGGTTTCTTTGCACATGATTGGTTTTATTTGTTAATTGGATTGATTGATCTACTTCCATAGGTTCTGAGTGATTGGCATACATTTGGTATGAATTATTATTTGTTTGGTACCTTAAGTTATCCTGAAAGTTCGAATATCTTCGGTTAGCTTGAAGCTGGTTTCGTGAACCAATTTCATGGTTGTTTTTAGTAAATTGCAAAGCAAATTGCGATCGTATTTGATTTGAATGAAGTTCTTGTGCTTTAGCAAGTGCATTTGGCAAATCGGTAGGTGTAAATGTAAATAGTATTTGGTTTAGAGGGTAATTTAAACCAGTTATAAAAGTTCTTAACGCGGTTTCTCGATTCTTGATATTTAATTGTTTTGTAATATCTGAATTGGTGCCGTGCGTCATTATAGTTTTATTTATTAGTAATGTCAATTTCTGATTGACTTCATTATAATAATCAATTAAGGATGTCGATCCTTGTCTCATAACGCTCATCTCTTGATCAATTACGTGAATTGGTCGTCTGTCGGCGTAAGCAAAATCTAATCTTGCAAATATTGCTTCAAAAATTCAAAACTGTGCCATGATTAGTTAACATATCATTGGCATTACCTACAATCTTATTTCGGAGGATAGTTAGTGCTCCAAAATACCTTCTACTACCTTCAATATATAGGCTCATCGAATTCTTTGCAGCTTCTCTCCAGCTGACATAAGATTTTCCGGAGAATTCTGGCAAAGACTTTATTATGTCTAAATTTTCGTCACATGTTATGGAATTATTAATTCCTTGAGTTTTATACTCAGTTACATGTGCCGCATCTGTTAGAGTTTTAATTCTATTACTCAACTGAGCTATCTCAGTTCTTAAATTTGCGGTTTGTGTAGCTATTAATCTAGCTATATCGTCTACCGTAAAATTATTGACTGCCATTTTGAAAAATTGTAAAATTATCTTGTTCGCTTAAAAATTCTTTATTCCTATCGCCTCTTTTTTATAATCGTTATTTTTCGAGTTTGCCTTTTTTATATATTTGTGAGTTTCATGAAGTAGCATATATAGTAATACTCACAAAAATATGTATATAATAGTTATATTTCTTTTTGCATAAATCTATTGTAATAACTTCCTTTTAAAAATATTTAAATGGCATATATTTTGTTGCCTGTCTGTATTTAAATATTTGTTTTGATCTTTTCTGGGAAAAGATACTCTTTTATTCTGGAGGGTCTGGAGTTCAGATTCGCAGAATTGAGTTTATATTATAAACCGGAGGGTCCCCCTTGCGGTAGTGAATCGCGGTTTTAAAAATATTTTATTATTTGGCTGGTCGAGCCTTCATTTAAAATTTTGTAGATTTAATTTAATATAATTTGTATATATTTGATATACTAATATAATGTATCTTGTTAAGATAAGATTTTATTTTGTATTTTTTTTTTATCTTTAAATAAGGGCACTTGTGAGTGTCATGATTATCGGTTTTGCGATACTCACAGTGAAACAATTTTTCATACTTAATATTAGTGGGATTAATTCCCATTTAATTAATAAATGTAGGCTTTACTTACAACTAATTTTATGTTGTTGTTGCTACTGCTGCTGTTGCTACTGTTGCTGTTACTGCTGCTGTTGCTTTTTGAGTAGAATTTTGGCGGTTGGTTGTGTGATGGTCGTCGTTGGCGGCCGTGTGTGAGGTTTAGATGAAGTAAGATGTTTTTGGCGAAATTTCTGATTTACAGAAATTTTTTTATTCTTTTGTTTTTATGAGGGGCTTTCAGCATTTTTTATGTGGTTGTCTTATGATCTTTCAGTTTTTTTTCCCAATTCAAACTTTGAAATCACTTTGTATTTGCTGTTGTAGTTTGTAGTGTGGATCACACTTTCTTTTATTTTTTGAATTTTTCGCAAATGTTCAGTTTCAGTTTTTTTCAATTCAAACTTTGAAATCACTTTATATTTGCTGTTGTAGTTTTTTGTTTTAAAATTTTTATGTTTTTTTTTTTTGTAACGCGTACGTTTGCTTGTTGTTTGCCCGTAATCCGTTTAGACGAGGCGCGTTCGATTGGCAATTGGTGGCACAAACACACACTCGAAATTTTTTCAATATTTTTCTAAGTGGCGCTGAGATTTTTTTTCTTATGTGTCTCTTTTTGGACTTAGCTTTTTTTCAACCTTTTTTATTCTGCCGTTGATTGCTTAGCGCGTTTCTAATTGCTACCGTACGCTTTGAGTAACACACTAGTACTTTTGTATTTCTTTTCTCGCGAGTTCGCGATACTTGTTTGCGTTTTGTTTGTTTTTTTTTTTGGTTTTGGTCCAACAGGAGTTTTACGATTCTCCTGGCAGGATGGCCAATTAATAACTCTGTTTGAGTTTTGTAAGCAACTACGGGCAACTGCCCGTGGTCAACTGCCGTGGGCAACTCCTTGTGGTCAACTCCCCCGTTTTCTTTATTATGTTTTCTTATATACAATATTTTGCTTAAGCCTAGATACAAATATTAATCTTACATTCTAGGAACTATTTCTACAATCCACTTGAGATAGGACATATGTATGTTACAAGTGGAAAGATTCAACTTACAATCTATGAATTACATTTTGGGACTACCTAAGGCGAACAGTATTAGGAAAGTAATATAATGTTTCAATAGGAACCATATGGGTCGTAAGTGTTATGTTACATATTTATGACAGATAAAGAATGTGTTCATGTAATATGAACTGGTGGTATTAACTTGCATGTGTATAGTAACATAAATATTTTCATCGCGATTTAAGGAATGTGGATGAAGATTGGTAGGTTTTATACATAATTTCAAAATGAACTATACTTCATAATAATGATTTTAACTAATTTCGGATGAATTTAACGATTACTTTGAATTTCCTTCAAGAAACAATTGTTGATTTAAGTTTCTTCGCAAAGCCAGGTTTGCCATATTCGCATTTTACTGATGAAATGTATTAAAAATTAGTCCTAGATTTCTTTAGAGCTGCATACTAGCACAAGAAAATTTATCGCAGGAAATTTTCTTGACCATTTCTTAAGCGTTTTCTTATATGAAGTTTTTACATTTCATGAGATCTGGATACTAAGCTTTACAAAGCCGCCAAAAATTCAACTATAGGTTCGAGTAATCGAGAGAAAATAACATGTACACCGTTTTGAATGCTCATAAAGAAGGGGAGGTCGTAAACAATTATGCGCAATTCAGTAAGTTTGTAGTCAATATTTGAGACATTTTGTGAAAAGTTACTATTCACAACACAGTATCTATTATCTTAATAACGAAATCAGACAGCTGATAAGATCCGTTCGTTTTCAATTGAAAGAATATTGTGACTTTCGCGGACTGAATTGCAAAATCGTCTTATGTAACAAAATTGTCTCTAATTTAAAAACTCATATATGCTTCTTGTGTTCTTTAGCAAATTACATATATTTTTTCTTTGTTTTTTGAAATATGTATGTATATATAATATGTATAAACTGATCTACGATTACGGTGTTCTCATAGAATTGAAGATTGCTCTTCCTCAAGTCTTGAATTATAAAAGCACCCTGTCGGACCAGGAAGGGCCCTTTCTAAACTCTGTTTTGTACGAAACTATCAAAATAATTAAACTGATGAATTAAGTTGCGCAATTTAATTAATTCATGAAGGCTTACGAAATAAATCGCGTCTTACCGAATTATTTAATATGTTCAAAAATGCAATTATATATAGTTATTGAACTTTTACTAAGATAATTAATTAAACACACATACAACGGCAAACGACAGGTACCATCTGTCAAATACATACATAGGTTATTATGACCAAAATTACGAGGTTTGTACAAAAAGTATCGCGAATTTTGAATTTTCGCGGGGTACGTGTAATCGATGTTTGTACTCATAACCCTTACTTTTGCTGACAACGTCGGCTATGTTTAGTTAGTTTTTGACAGCCGTTTTTCTTGGCTTCGTTTTGGTTCGTTGTCGATTTTTTCTTATTCCAAGGCAAGTATAATACCCAAGCTTACGCATCGTTGCTTGTGTGCGAATATTTGGCAATAAACAATACATTATTGGTGTCGCAGCCATATTATTCCCCATACATCGCTCCTTGTGACTTTGTTTTCCGCAAACCTGGGGAGATAAAAACTGCATCGAAAGAGGAATAAGCAATATCACAAAAATTACTTTTTTAAGCGTATGTATCAATATAAGTTTATGTATACATACTGTATACAGTACCGGCCCTCGGCAAATGCAAAATTCTGCGCGTTCTAAGTATACTTTGCCTTAACCGTTTCGAGACTCCTGGGATGTTTTTATCCCAAAATTTGTTTAAAAAATCCTGCCTTAAAATGCACCATATGAAATTGGTTCACGAAGATCCCAACACGTTCTCTATGGTTATGTAGTTGCATTGTTGACAATTTAGGCGGGGAAAAACCTTTCAGCTTTTGACAGATGGTAGTTTGTAACCACGTGGTTTTGTTTAGCATAATTTTCTTCCGAAAATTGTTCGAGCTGCAGAACTAAATAGAGAAGGTACCATCTTCTATAAGAGTGTACAGCTGCTGGCGTATGCCGATGATATTGATATCATGTGTAGTGAATTATGATTGATATATTGCAGGTAAAACAGAATCTTAATTATTACCTTTTTTACCAATTTTTTTTAATTGGGATACAAATATCCCAACAGTATTTTATTGTGGGTTCTTTTTTTCCCATCAGTTTTTTATATCCATTCATTTTCTTTCGTGTGGTTATAACATATATTTATATGTACCGGTGTTTTACTCGCTTTATATTATTTAAGGCTTCAAAATGCCACGGCCCTTGCATGTCGGAGAAATCGAGTCTGAATTAGAGAACGACGGCTTTAGTGAATCTGGTGGGTCTGACGAATTGTATTCCCCATCGTAAGCAGAGGAAAGTTCAGATGAAGATGAGAGAGGAGATAATGGGGTGCTAACATCAAATTCAGAAGAAATTGATAGTTCAAATATTTCAGAGATGCGCAAATGCACCTTTAGCTCAAAAGTATATAGATACAATAGTCACCTAGATATATTCTTAAAACTTATGCCATTGAGTGCAATGAAATACGTTGCTCAATGTTCTAATGAAAGACTGGGTATTCATCGTTTGCGTAGTGGTGTTTCTGTGAAGGACACTGATTATGAGGAAATTATGATTGTTTTGGGCTGTTCATTTATAATGTGCTACAACCATGTACCAGCAATGTCTGATTATTGATCTCTAAAAAATGATGCAATAAAAGACGCAATTTCACAGGATAGATTCAAATTATTAATGGCAAAAATGTACTTTGCACCAGTAGAAAAACCTCCAAATGCCCCAAAAACCTACTATGTAGATGACATAGTTAACTGCCTGAAGAAGACATTTAGAGAGATGCGTCAAGATAGCCCGTTTCAGAGTATTGATGAGAGTGTGACAAAATTCCTAGGTCGCTCTGCCATGAAGCAATATATGACATTGAAACCAGTGAAACGTGGTATTAAAATATGGATGAGATGTGACTTACTTTCTGGATACACCTACGATTTCAATATTTACACTGGGAAAGAAACCGGGTGTTTCCAAGGCACTCTAGGCGAGCGTGTTGTGAACAAACTAGCATACACCATTAGTGAACCAGATGTAACTTTATGTTTCGACAGATTTCTTACTTCAGTCAAATTGATAAATACTATTGATTATCCAGCCCTTGGAACATGTATTTCTAATCGAAAGGATTTGCCAAAAATAACAGAAAAACTTGAACGAGGTCAATATATGTATATTCAAATGTAATCAAAGCGGTGCAATGGCATTTAAGTGGCAAGATACGAAAGAAGTATTGGTACTCAGTAATTGTGATACTAATACTGTTGGTAGTGTGGAAAGAAAAATTAGAGATGGAAACAAGCTCAACGTATCCTGTCCAGACATGATAAAGTGTTATCGCAATATAATGGGTGGGGTCGACCTAGCTGACAAAATGATTGGAGTGTACGATCTCAACAGGAAATCCACAAAATGGTGGAAAAAGGTCTTTTTCCGTCTATTGATGACTTGTGCAGTAAATGCTTGAATTATCCATTCAGAATAACACAGAGAAAAGAAACCGTTCAAAGAACTCCTTGTGGAGTTATCTGAACAGCTTATAGCAAAAGGAAGAACATCCGCCTCGGTGAAGCGTATAAGAAAAAGTGGCAGAAATTCAAAACGTTCACTTCTTCTTCTTAATTGGCGTAGACACCGCTTACGCGATTATAGCCGAGTTAACAACAGCGCGCAGGTCCTTCTCCACTTGGTCCTTCCAACGGAGTGGAGGTCTTCCTCTTCCTCTGCTTCCCCCGGCGGGTACTGCGTCGAATACTTTCAGAGCTGGATGGTTTTCGTCCATCCGGACAACATGACCTAGCAAGCGTAGCCGCTGTCTTTTAATTCGCTGAACTATGTCGATGTCGTCGTATATCTCGTACAGCTCATCGTTCCATCGAATGCGGTATTCGTCGTGGCTAACGCGCAAAGGACCATAAATCTTTCGCAGAACTTTTCTCAGAACATCGTCCAAGACTCTGCACCATATAGCAGGACGGGAATTATGAGTGACTTATAGAGTTTGGTTTTTGTTTGTCGAGAGAGGACTTTGCTTCTCAATTGCCTACTCAGTCCGAAGTAAAACCTGTTGGCAAGAGTTATTCTGTGTTGGATTTCTAGGCTGACATTGTTGGTGGTGTTTACGCTGGTTCCAAGATAGACGAAATTATCTACAACTTCAAAGTTATGACTGTCAACAGTGACGTGAGAGCCAGTCGCGAGTGCGACGACAGTTTGTTTGATGACAGGAGATATTTCGGCTTGCCCTCGTTCACTGCCAGACCCATTTCTTTTGCTTCCTTGTCCAACCTGGAGAAAGCAGAACTAACGGCGCAGGTGTTGAGGCCGATGATATCAATATCATCGGCATACGCCAGCAGCTGTACACTCTTATAGAAGATGATATCTTCTCTATTTAGTTCTGCGGCTCGAACTATTTTCTCCAGAAGCAGGTTGAAAAAGTCGCACGATAGGGAATCGCCTTGTCTGAAACCTCGTTTGGTATCGAACGGCTCGGAGAGGTCCTTCCCGATCCTGATGGAGCTTTTCGTATAACTCAAAGTCAGTTTACACAGCCGTATTAGTTTTGCGGGGATACCAAATTCAGACATCGCGGCATAAAGGTAGCTCCTTTTCGTGCTGTCGAAAGCAGCTTTGAAATCGACGAAGAGGTGATGTGTGTCGATTCTCCTTTCACGGGTCTTTTCAAAGATTTGGCGCATAGTGAATATCTGGTCCGTTGTTGATTTGCCAGGTCTAAAGCCACACTGATAAGGTCCAATCAGTTTGTTGACGGTGGGCTTTAATCTTTCACACAATACGCTCGATAGAACCTTATATGCGATGTTGAGGAGGCTTATCCCACGGTAGTTGGCGCAGATTGTGGGGTCTCCTTTTTTATGGATTGGGCATAGCATACTTAAATTCCAATCGTTGGGCATGCTTTCGTCCGACCATATTTTACAAAGAAGCTGATTCATGCTCCTTATCAGTTCTTCGCCGCCGTGTTTGAATAGCTCGGCCGGTAATCCATCGGCTTCCGCCGCTTTGTTGTTCTTCAGGCGGGCAATTGCTATTCGAACTTCTTCATGGTCGTGTAATAGAACGTCTGCTCCATCGTCATCGATTGGGGAATCCTCGTCGTACCAGCTGTTCTTTTGCACTTTCCGAAAACCAATGGTTTCGGTTGCAGCTGTACGTAAGGAATTTGAAATGCCGTCCCACAGTTCCCTTATACCGAGTGCTCTCAGAGAGCAGGAGTGCAAGCCGAGTAGAAAATCGTTCGGCTGTCTATTGTGATTGCAGCTTCTCGACGTCGAACCTTCCTTGTTTTTGTTGGCGCGCGTTTTTTGCTGCACAGAGGCGGGTGCGAATCTTGGCTGCAACAAGATAGTGGTCCGAGTCGATGTTAGGACCCCGGAGCGCACGCACATCTAAAACACTGGAGACGTGTCTTCCGTCTATCACAACATGATCGATCTGGTTGGTAGTTTTTCGATCCGGAGACAGCCAGGTAGCTTGATGAATCTTTTTATGCTGGAATCTAGTACTTCAGATAACCATATTTCGGGCCCCGGCGAAATCAATCAGCCTCAACCCATTTGGGGATGTTTCTTCGTGGAGGCTGAATTTACCGACCGTAGTGCCAAAGATACCTTCTTTGTCCACCCTGGCGTTAAAGTCGCCAAGCACGATTTTGACATCGTGGCGGGGGCGGCTCTCATAAGTGCGCTCCAAGCACTCAGAAAAGACATCTTTGGTCACATCGTCCTTCTCTTCCGTCGGGGCGTGGACGCAAATCAGCGATATGTTGAAAAACCTCGCTTTGATGCGGATTGTGGCTAGACGTTCATTCACCGCAGTGAATGATAGTACTCGGCGACGGAGTCTCTCTCCCACCACGAATCCTACACCAAACTTGCGCTCCTTTATATGGCCACTGTAGTAAATGTCACAAGGACCTACTCGTCTCTGTCCTTGTCCCGTCAATCGCATCTCTTGGACGGCGGTGATGTCAGCCTTTGTTTTTACGAGGACATCAACCAGCTGGGCAGCGGCACTTTCCCAATTAAAGGACCGGACATTCCAGGTGCATGCCCTCAATTCGTAGTCCTTATTTCGTTTGCCATGGTCGTCATCAAAAGGGGGGTCTCTCATCCGAGGCTGGTTATACTTATTCACTGGGGGTGTTTTTTACGTGGCGGGTCCCAAACCCAGCGCACAACTCTATGCAGGGGATGTTTCGACTTCTCAGTTTAGCTCGCCTTCGAACGGATGTTCTTAGGCTACCCAGAGGATACTTGGTCAAAGACCGGAAGTAGTGAGCTGCTTGAGCCATGTGTAAAAGAATCGTTTCTGGCCACTCCTAAGTGAATGGCGATCAGAGAACTTTCCTCACTTGCGTGAACTTCTACACAAGACTCCATCCTCATCAAAACGTTCACTTTTACTTGGTAATGTTGGCGACCATTTACCTATACAAGGCACTATGCGCCGACGTTGCGAAGGAAGTAAGAGAAAGGGGAAAGAAAGCAGAACCAAACAAATGTGCCAAGGTTGTAACCTAGCATTTTGTAAAAAGTGCTTTACTCCGTGCCATACCTAATGAAAAATGTATGAAATAATATTTTTTTTAAATAAGTACTCAGAAACTATACTCAGTAATTTTGCATTTTATTCCCGACCAAAACGACTGTTGGGACATTTTAGTCCAAGGACTCTAAATCCCGTACAGGACATTTAAAAAAAAAAAACAGAAATTAGTTTGTTTATACGGTGAGTACAATTGATTTCATCACAAAAAAAATCTGTAGGCAGCGATTCACAAAAGTCGTCTCGAAACGGTTAACAACAAAAGTTATAACTTTCGAAAATAAAATTACTATTTTTTGGACTGAGATCATTTACGTCATTCATTCTCACAAAAATGGACATTAGTTTTGATTTATATAACGATGACAAAATTAAATAGATTTTAAATAAAGTTTGTTGCAGATTCATAAGTTATATTGGTTTAAAAAAGGAAGATTATTTTCTGAGCTAGGTAAGGAACTTTCCGTTTCCTTGCTGTCGGTAGTTGCATTTTAAATATTTTCAACTTAAAGCTGACGCATTCTACGATAGTTGTAGTTGTTAAGAAGGTTTTAAATATAATTGCATAGTGAATAAAACGCAAATGACCTGAAAAGCAGAAAACCGTTCCAAAAATTTAATTTTGAAACACTTCATATAGTTCCTTACTGTTATATTTACTGTTTCCAAATTTTAGCTTGCCTCGTTCAGCTTCGGGATTTTTCTCCAGAGACTCAACAAATTTTACCACCTGTATATGTGTTTGTACCAAATAAATGATTAAAATAGTTTTAAAATATAAATAAAATATTTTTTTTACTCATTTTCCATTTTCTATTAATATTTTTTCTAAATAAATACAGTAATGTTCAACAACAACTGCTTGGTATTTGCTTAAATATTTTGATACTCTAGTCAGCCCCATTGACACAGTATTGAAAATTTCAACCAACTTTTTTTTTAACGGGTTGAGTTGATATCGATAATATTGATATTCGAAACTTCAACCAAAATAGGGTCGGATTAAAAACAGTAATATAGCCATAATTAATAAAAAATCAATACGATAAGTAGTACATTAAAAAAGTTTTTTTTTTTTAATATTTTCGTGTCTTTAATTTGGAAAATTAGACATAACTGTTAACTGTTTTATTGTTAAGAGTTTGTGCCACTTCATATTAAATTGATAATGTTGCCAAACCTGCCAGTCTTTCTTAACATATTGTAGAACGTAAGTAGGCTTTGATAAGTTTCAATAAGAGAAACTGCGCTCTCCACTAGTTACGGAAACAGGAAGTGTTGCTAGTATTGCCGGAAATAAAATCAGAACGATGTCTTTTAATTGGCTTAAACAAATATAATTCAAAACGTACAGCTGTGTAGTTTTATGAGCATTTTTTTCTACCAATGATATTTCTATTTTTTAAAATATTCAAAAGTGGCTGTCGATGTAATACCTTGCAACTGGTCAATATTAAGTGAAAATCCAGAATCTTTGAATTGTGTTTTCTGTTTTCTCAAGCGAACTGGTGCCGTTTCTGATCAAAGGAACATATGTACGTATGTACATAAATACAAAAATATCAACGGAATACTTGTACTTGCATCACCATACGACAAAAACTGATAGTTGCTACTATTAAGAAAATTACTAACACTCCTGCTGTTATTTATAATTTGTATTAGAATGCGCAAATGTGAAACTTTGACTTTTATATAATATATACAAACAAAATAAATGCCCTAAAAAATCCTGTTAGTACGTTGGGGTCATTTGATGATCCAAATCGTGTTTAAAATTATTTTATTTCTTACTGGTGGAAAATATTTGAAACTTCTTACTACTCAGTAAATAAATTGTTGAAGTAAATAGAATTCAAATAATTTTTGCAGAACTAATAGTAATCAAGTATAAGAGTTTTTCAACATATAGTTTACTTCGTAATTATTATTCGGTTATATTTTAAAAGTGCGTTTTGCTTTTGTTGACAATACATTGACATGCGTTTATAGTTATAACGGTTGTGTTCAGTGACAACGACGTGAAATATTTATAATTCTGTGCTACATTTCTTCGCGATAGCCGTAAACTTTTAAATTTTATCCAGTGATGTGGAGGACTTCAGTGAAATGACTGTAACTAATGTCACTGTAACCTTATCCACCAACTCCACCTTTACAATGTTTGAGTGATGTAGGAAGAGAAAATATTATTTTAACAAAAGCTTCAGGAAGTTCAAGTAGGTAGGCTAAAAATGTCGAAGAAATAAATGTGGCCCCGCCCTCTAATTGGTTTACTGTCCATATCTGCTAAACTACTAAAGCCACAATAGCTAAATTCGCTTAGGACAAATCCTATAAAAACTCCTAGCGGCAGTGTGAAAATGTTAAGAACTACTCAAATAGCGATAAATTACTAACTAAACGCGCCAGAGACATTCAATTTTACTCCCAGGGTGGTCTTTATAGGACCCCTATAGGAGCTCAAAATCGGAAAATGGGCGTGATACTGTCCACATTTAGGTGAAATCACATATTTACGGACCACATTGTGAAAATGGGTGTAATCGGACTACAACCATGCCAACTTCTCATATAGCACAATTTTTAATTTCACTTTCCTGCGAATATATTCGAATAAAAGGGGATGTTCGAGTATGCAAATAACTGCGGCAATATTGCAACCTTTATGTTTTTTTGCAGATACTCATCTGATACTTAACCTAATATTTTACGGGGCTAACATTGAAGAAGTGAAAATTTAAGAAGTCTAAAAAAAATTCTTTTAATCAATTTGACAGTAGATAACTTGGTGAACAGAGATTGTAGTTTGCTTCTTAAATACAAACAATTCGATTTTATTCTCTGGATATATATTTATCACATTTTCGGATGCCTCGTGAAACATTTGCTGTAAGTTATAGAAGCTGATGTTTCAAATGTTTGTAGTCGGTTGTTTGGATGGAAAATAATGGATTTTAAAATAAACACACTGAAAAAGGGGGCAATTAGCTACTATGACCAAAAGGGGAACTATTCCATTATTATGTAGATACGTATGGTATATATGCTGATGGTTAAGCTAGAAATATTTTAAATACATAAAATATTTGCAATGTCTAGGGCATTTGAGACAGCACGTTTCGTTTCTTGGAGGTTTTCATCGGCTTCCCAGGGAGCTGCCATGACGCCAACGATTAGTACGATATACGAAGGAATTACGTCCGGAGAGATACAACTTGCAAAAGATGCTATCATTTTAGCCGACTCACCTTATCTTCTTTCAAAATATTTGATCGCGCCTTATAGATAATGGACATTTGTTGAGAGAGGAGAAACAATTTAATTATTATTTAAGTTCAACTCGAGTATTTATAGTACAAGCTTTTGCGATTTTGAGAGGAAAGTTCAAAATTTTGATTTATATTGATATTCAAAATATGAAAGAGGTATCAAAAGTAATATAAGCTTGTGTTTTTCAGCTTAATTTAACATTGCGGCACAATTTTATTAATTCTGAAGTCAATTAGTTATTGGAAAATTTGGAAACATTTAATGAAAACGATTCTGAAACTCCTGAAACCATAAATAATTCTAACGAAGGTATTATCAAAAGAAATAGTTTAAAGATGTTGTGTTCAAATATCATTGAACATGCTTTTTTATTTAGTATCAGCAAAGCCGAAATACTACTAAATATAATTATCTATTTTCAAATATATTGAACATACATAACCATGAATAGTATGTACATAAACATGCATTTACATGCAATGCGCATCTAATAACAATAATAATGCATGGGTAAACACAAGTCATAAATTCACAGATCAGGTAATATTGAACACACACACACGCGCATGTATCGAATTGTACACTTGAAAACAACCCCATGTCATGCAGCATAAACAATACGCCGCAATACATATAAACATAGACACATACACATATGTATATTTAGTTATTTATTATAGTTTCCAAAAACAATATACATGTAAGTAATGAAAATACAAAACAAAAATTAGAATGAATAAATTTTCACTTAAGAAAGGTCTTTATTTTTCCACCACCAGCGGTAAGAACTTAAAAATTCTTTTTTTCAAGTTGTTTGTTTTTTAAATTTTTTATTGTTTAAATAAAAATAATTGTAAGTAAATATACATACATATGTATGTACATGTAACACTTTAATTACTTCAAGTGCAGATCACAAAAACAATAAAAATTAGAGATCAGTTAACTTTTCTAAAGTTTCCCGCAGCTGCATCATAAGGTTATTTTTTCTCTTTTTGAAAATTCAACTTTTTCGTTTAAAATTGTAGCTCTTCTTCACGACGAGCTTGTTATTTTAGAGCTTCATTTTTTAAGAAATCCAATGCTTCATTTAGGAGTTGACTTTCATATGAGTCGTCAGTCTTTTCGTCCCCACTCACTTCACATACGATACGCTATCGGTTATGGAATTTTTGTAGGTTTTCGGCTGGCGGTTATATGGAATGCCGCCTACCGTACACGTCGTCAAACTCTTCACAAAACTCCCAACTTGATGCCTCTCTCCCAGTTTGCCCGTTTCGCTTCTTGATTCGTTTGTAAGTTGCAAATGAATTCATTGCATTAGGTCCTTGATTGTGGAATGTCAGCATTGACCAATCTCATTTTAATAACCGCCTTGCCCCATAATACTAATTTTTTTCGTTTTCCCGCGGAAAGTTCCTGCTCGATGTCGAGCCAGCATCTAACGAGGAGTATGGCACAATTTTGATTAAGTTTCGGGTTGGAAAGAACATTTCAAATAATATATTATTCGTTAGCGATTTCGCTTACCTCACTTCTTGCATCACAAATTTTACTGATCCCTATTTTGTCTGTTTTGTGAGCATGAAATGTCAAAATTTGAATTGCTCGAACGTTTGAAATTGCCACATTTTGATTGAGACTCGAACATCTCCAAACTTTGAACAAATAGTGCCTTTGAGGTATGCCATCTCAAGTCTAAAAATTGTCAAAATCTGATCATAACATTTCAAGCCTCCACACACCGTATATGTGGATTGAAATACGGAAGTAAAATTATTTTAACGGTTTGGTCCTCAACATAAATTATAGTGGAATCGGTCAAAACCTCATATTTCGATTCTTTGGTTGACGTTTTTCACATTTCAACTCACGATATTAAATTTAAGCTCTTCGAGTTTATATCGAACACATCTTATTCAAAAGAAGTTAATATTTTAACGGATTTCTCGATAAATTGTTTACCTTGTAACTCACGCTTGAGTTCGATCACTGGATTGTTAAATACAAGTCCTAATATTTCTTACTAAAAGAACTTAACGCTTCTCTTATTCGTAATTCGAGTTTAAAACTTCTTTCTTACAGCCCTTTATCGAGCAACACTCTAATTAGAATTGTCTGTTGCATAATACAGCAGCCCTTATACATATTATAGATTGCTTAGAGTTCATTGTCTTGTTTTATTTTGCTTTCATTTTATCACTCATAATTTTGGTGCGCTGTCTTACTATAGCATGTATTTCCCTTATCTTGTCTTCTTGGATGCTGTTGACTTCTTTAGCATTCTTTCCTCCGGTGATGTTAATTCCAAGTTTCAAATCAATCGATAATCGAAGATCATTACCAAAAATTAATCTACAGCAGACCGATAAGCCATCAGAAGCAAGAATGTATGGGTATCCCAATCTTCTTGATACTTGTCCACAACTCTCGTCAAATGTTTTTCCAAAGTTCGATTGAATCGTGTTACCGTGCCATCGGTATGCGGATGTAGTGCATTGTACGGGTTTTCCGATTACTCAATTTTGCCACATCTCCTGAAATAGAGCTGTATCAAAATTTCTTGGTCCGACTGTAATTCTATTGTCACACTATATCTCGGTATTCAATTCGTGATGAATACCTCCGCTATTATTTCTCCCTTTTGCAAAACTTATTTGTTTCCTAATTTACGTTCATGGTAATTCTCTCAAACGGCGCAACCAAACGACCTCGGTAAAGGTACTCATGAAAATATTTGATGCACTTCACCAACGCCAGTAATTTCCTACGAGTTACACAATCATTTTCTCTGGGTTGTTTACTGTATCCAAAATAAACGCTGATAATGGGCTGGGTAAGCTAACATTGGCGCAGTACTTAGACGAGACAAAGCCACTTCCAGTTTTTAATTTCACTCAAGGATTCTGTTCTTTTTCGTGAGTTCATGTAGGCTTGTAGCTACGCTGGCAAAATTTGGAACTTCACTGCTTCTATCTTTTCATTAGCTATGCGAATGCCCTCTGTAGACCAGCACTGGCTATCCATTGAAAAACCTCTTCCGAGTTCTTAAGATGTTCTTTGAAACTTTTGCCCAACACTATGATATCGTCGAGGTATACCAAACAGATATTCCAGTGTAATCTTTTTAATACCTAGACTAGATAACGGTAACATTACTCGTATTCCGGCTTATTTGTGAAACGGATATTACAAGGCACACAAATTTGGGAGCCAGCATGTCCCATTTTCGACTGGCTCGCTTTACTATAACGATTGGTTGGATTTGACAGTTGCTTGATCTTCGTCCTTACGTTTAAGTCCAACTGAATAATTGTACTGGCTATAGGTGCGTGCAACATGATCACTTTTTCCGTAATTGGTTCACCCAGGTGTGATCTTCTATTTCTACTTGATGAGGTTTAAGTTAGATTAATAAGCAAAGACGCAATTTCTTCTGTCAGAGCATACGAAACGGTTTCTGTAGTGTCGTCTCGAATTCCATTAACGAAGGTCTGAATTTTCGTTTCCTAGATGAACTTCACGGATTTATGTGCATTAGCTAAGTGAGATAACCTATCAATCTCAGTAAAAAATGTTTCTGCAGGGCTCATTGACTTTCTGAGGACGATTTTGCTTCCTCTGCAAACTACCATATCGTATTTATAATGCACCCATCAACGTTTTATAACTGATCGACTCGCAGTATGAACTTGTCTGTAATATCTCCTCTTCAAGTTTTTTAATGTATCAAACAATGCAGATACTTTATCTGCGGCGTTCCAATTATTTAAATATGCCGCTTTTCGAATTGAAGCTTAAAAGCATAGAACGGAACTAGAATCGTAGCTCCTGGAGACGATCTTTCAATTCATCCACTTCAGTTTTAATTTTATTCTGATATTCCGAAATCCATGCATCCGTTCTTTCAACTGTGAGGAAACATGTGCTGATATTTGCGCCTCTAACTGTGTTAATAGCCGCTCAATCAACTGCACCAACATTTGTGATGACTCTTCTGCCATTTGTGAAGTCACCTGCGTCGACACTTGTACTGCCATTTACGTTGATATCTGCGACATTGTAGCCAAAATCATGGTTATGTTCATGGTGTTTGAAGAGCACTGAGTCTCTTCATTTTCTTCTAACTTGAGTAAAACTTGAGATATCGCAATGAATCTTGACGCAAGGGTTTCTTTGCAAAAAATAATGGATGGGCGTAAACGGACATTGCCACGCCCACAAAACGCCATTAAACGAAAATTTATATAATGCCATAACTAAGCACTAAATTATGATATAGAGGTGTAATTTGACACAGGGGATCGCAATAGCATGGGCTCCTGTGTAATAGATTTAATGCATATATCTCCCAAGCCATTCAAGTTAAAATAACCAAATTCGCACAAGATAAGACCTAGAACAACCTCTGCGGATAGTGTGAAAATTGATAAAATCGGATAAAAACGCCGCCCACTCCCCTTTTAACGGTACTGCTACTAAAAGCGGGATAAATTCATAACTAAATGCGCTATAGACATTTACTTTTACCTCCGAGATTGTCTGAAATAGCTTTATAGAAGCCGGAGTCAAAGTTGGGCAATGGGCGTAGCATCGCCCTCTTTTACGTAAAATCTTATACATATTTCGTTACCAAATTAAATATGATTTTTTCAAACTCCTATGTTACGGTGCTAAAATGGATGAAACCGAACTACAAACACGCCTACTTCCCATTTAACATAATTTGAAACTCCATTAATTGCCTTCACTTTCCGGTATACAAATGAATCACCAATGTATCGGAACAAAATTTTATGAATAGTACCTTCATGGTATGCCATCTTCTGACCAAATCGGACCAAAACTGCTCAAGCCAATAGGTGCCGAATATGTGTACCCCAGTAACTATAGTTAAGTTAGGAACGAAAATAACGTTAAATGTGTGAGATATGTAATTGAAATTCATAGATGTCTGTGTGTTAAAATGGGTTGAATAGGGTTAATATTTCCCCTAGCACATACCTAATACAAGGTTCCAAAGTAAACAGGAAAAACAGAACAAATAGTTTTTTAGGCAAAATCAATTTATTTTATTCAAAATAGTCTATAAAAACAAATCAGCATTGTCTTCACTTTTGACTTCTCCATGCGCGATTTTTTTGGGTTTCGGCTCGTCCGGTGCCTTCGACTCAGCATTCTGGCGTTTCGTTTCGGGATCATATTGGAAACACCACGTTTCGTCATCAGTCACAATATTGTAAAGGAAGTTTTTCTCCTTTTTGAGCTCTTTAATGATGTCCTTCGAATGTTGGATTCTGAGCAATTTTTGGTCGTCAGTTAATGTGTGCGGAAAAAACCGTGCACATACCTTTCCCAATTGTTCGGTCAAAATGTGATAAATCGATGTTTTGGAGTTGTTTAATTCAATTTCCATGAATTTCTATGATGATTTTTCTGCTGATTTTTGATGAATTCATGCACTGTTTCGATGGAATTTCCGGTGATCACGGATTTTGATTGGTCCACATGTTGATCGTCATTTATGTCTTCACGACCACTTTGAAAACGTTGAACCACGGGATAGGCAATCATCGTCATAAACTAGTTTCATCAATTGAAACGTTTCGGAAAAAGTTTTACCAATTTTAAAACAAAATTTAAAGTTGGCTCTTTGTTCGAAGCTCATTTTCGCACCGGTAACACAAACATACTGACACCTAAAACGCAATAACTTCACTTCCAATCGATGAAATGTCATGAAAATGGGCAATCAATAAAGATAGTAGATTCTAAGGAACCAGTCGGCACATAGATGACGCCACCATGAAGCTCTAGATTCAAAAAGTCCTGTTTACTTTGGAAAGCACCTTGTATAAAGATTTTCGAACTTCCGGATGTGAGATATCTCAATAGAAATGAGAGAGCGTGTTTTACCTATATCTAGCAGTATATCGTTATATCTAAAATAGATAAAATTAGGCGAAAACTTGCCCTAGCCGCCATATAACAAATATCAGGATTTTCGAACATACGGTTGACTTTAATATACATGATTGGTGATTGTATGTGAAGTACGTTGATAAAACCCTGGGAGGGAAAATACTAAATTTGATTGTAATATATTAACGATTTCATCGCATAATAGATTTTTAATCCTGTCATTGATCTTTGCAAGTTGCTAGAGTACAAAATGTTGGGATACACCCAGACTAATACCTCCTTTACTTGCTACATTTTATTCAATTGACAGCTGCAATGATTGCTGCACCAAATGCAAAAACCTGGCGCAAAAATGTTCGGAAATAACATCCAAATTTATAAGTAATTATATTTAACATACGTCGATACAGGTAAACATACCTAAACTCCAATCGATCTGAGCTGTCGCAAATGTGAGTTTGGCCTTTTAATTTTTTGCTGAAGTAAAGGACTTTCTAGCGGGAAGCCAACAGAACAACCCACCCTCAACAGCTCGTCTTCCAATTGTTCGTGCATTAATTAGTAAACAAAAGTGTTTCTGTATTTGATTGGAAAAGACTGTGAGATAAATTTGAGTAACCTTTTGATCAATGAATCGTCTCTTTATGTAGTTTTTTGCTGTCTTCCTCAGCTGTGCCGAGAAACTACATTGCCAGTTTGCTGAAATTTATATATTAATCGGGGACACCACTGATCTATTCACCAAATATTTTTAACTCATTTTATGTTGAGATAAACCGTTTTGTCAATCACTTATTATTTTATTTGTAAAGTCGGCTGAATAAGTATTTTCCGCCAATATTGATTCTTAAACTCTAAATCGCAACTGAGCAGTGACGACGTCAAAAATCTCTTTACAAAATGTCTTAATAATATTTTAACCGGTTTATTGCTAACGTCTTCAACGAATAACGTACTTTTAAAGTAGCCTGGTACTATTTTTCCTAACAAATATTAGGGTTGATTTAGTTTTGTCCACTCAGATTTATACTTTTGAAAAATTTTTTCTTTAAAATTTTGTATCTCGAAAGAATATTTAACTAATATTATATTTTTTATTAATTAATATACATATGTACATAATTGTAAATTATAATAATTGTCCAAATAGTCCTGTTATAATTTTTAAAAATTTAAACATAAAAAAACACAGTAGGAGGTGCTTTAGTTTTGGCCAATACTAAATGCATGGATAAAAATAACTCTTCTTTACTGGCGTAGACAGCGCTCACGCGATTATAGCCGAGTTAACAACAGCGCCAGTCGTTCCTTCTTTTCGCTACGTGTAGCCAATTGGATACTACAAGCGAAGCCAGGTCCTCCTTCACCTGGTTCTTCCAACGGAGTGGAGGTCTTCCTCTTCCTCTGCTTCCCCGGCGGGTACTGCGTCGAATACTTTCAGAGCTCGAGTGTTTTCGTCCATCCGGACAACATGACCTAGCCAGCGTAGCCGCAGTCTTTTAATTCGCTGAACTATGTCAACGTCGTATATCTCGTACAGCTCATCGTTCCATCGAATGCGATATTCGCCGTGGCCAATGCGCAAAGGACCATAAATCTTTCGCAGAACTTTTCTCTCGAAAACTCTCAACGTCGACTCATCAATTGATGTCACCGTGCAAGCCTCTGCACCATATAGCAGGACGGGAATTATGAGTGACTTACAGAGTTTGGCTTTTGTTCGTCGAGAGAGGACTTTACTTTTTAATTGCCTACTCAGTCCGAAGTAGCACCAGTTGGCAAGAGTTATGCTGCGTTGGATTTCCAGACTGACATTGTTGGTGGTGTTCCTAAATATATAAAACTATCTACAACTTCAAAGTTATGACTGTCAACAGTGACTTGAGAGCCAAGTCGCGAGTGCTACGACTGTTTGTTTGATGATTGGAGATATTTCGTCTTGCCCTCGTTCATTACCAGAAACATTTGCTTTGCTTCCTTGTCCAGTCTGGAGAAAGCAGAACTAACGGCGCGGGTGTTGAGGCCGATGATATCAATATCATAGGCATACGCCACCAGTTGTACACTCTTATAAAAGATTGTACCTGCTCGATTAAGTTCTGCAGCTCGAATTATTTTCTCCAGCAGAAGATTGAAGAAGTCGCATGATAGGGAGTCGCCTTGTCTGAAACCTCGTTTGGTATCGAACGCCTCAGAGAGGTCCTTCCCGATCCTGACAGAGCTTTTGGTGTTACTCAACGTCAGTTTACACAGCCGTATTAATTTTGCGGGGATACCAAATTCAGGCATCGCGGCATAAAGGCAGCTCCTTTTCGTGTTGTCGAAAGCAGCTTTGAAATCGTGTGTCGATTCTCATGGTGCATGGTGAATATCTAGCCGGTTGTTGATTTGCCAGGTCTGAAGCCACACTGATAAGGTCCAATCAATTTGTTGACGGTGGGCTTTAATCTTTCACACACTACGCTCGATAAAACCTTATACGCGATGTTGAGGAGGCTTGTCCCACGATAGTTGGCGCAGATTGTGGGGCCTCCGTTTGTGTGGATTGGGCAGAGCACGCTTAAATTCCTATCGTTGGACATGCTTTCGTCTGACCATATTTTACAAAAAAGCTGATGCATGGTCCTTATCAGTTCTTCGCCGCCTTGTTTGAATAGCTCGGCCGGAAATCCATCGGCCTCTGCCGCTTTGTTGTTCTTCAGACGGGTAATTGCTATTCGAACTTCTTCAATGGAACGTCCATCGTCATCGATTGGGGAATCGGGTTCTCCTTCTCCTGGCGTTGTACGTTCACTGCCATTCAGCAGGCTGGAGAAGTGTTCCCTCCATAATTTAAGTATGCTCTGTGCATCGGTAACTAGATAACCATTGGGGGTTCTACAAGAGTATGCTCCGGTCTTGAAACCCTCTGTAAGCCGCCGCATTTTTTCGTAGAATTTTCGAGCATTACCCCTGTCGGCAAGCTTTTCATACTCACGCATTTCGGCCTCTTTCTTCTTTTGTCTACAAATGCGTCTCGCTTCCCTCTTCAACTCTCGGTATCTATCCCATCCCGCACGTGTAGTGGTCGATCGTAACGTTGCGAGGTAGGCAGCCTGTTTTCTCTCCGCTGCGACACGGCACTCCTCCTCCGGCTGTTCTTTTGTACTTTCCGAAAACCAACGGTTTCGGTTGCAGCTGTACGTAAGGAGTTTGAAATGCCGTCCCACAGTTCCCTTATACCGAGTTGTTGACGAGTGCTCTCAGAGAGCAGGAGTGCAAGCTGAGTAGAAAATCGGACCGGTGAAGTTGATCGGCCTCAACCTATTTGGGGATGTTTCGTCGTGGAGGCTGAATTTACTGACCGTAGTGCCAAAGATACCTTCTTTGTCCATCTTGGCGTTAAATTTGCCAAGCACGATTTTGACATCGTGGCGGGGCAGCTCTCATCTGCGCGCTCCAAGCGCTCATAGATGGCATCTTTGGTCACATCGTCCTTATCTTCCGTCGGGGCGTGGGCGGAAATCAGCGATATGGTGAAGAACTTCGCTTTGATGCGGATTGTGGCTAGACGTTTATTCACCGGAGTGAATGACAGTACTCGGCGACGGAGTCTCTCTCCCACTACGTATCCAACACCAAACTTGCGCTCCTTTATATGGCCACTGTAGTAAATGCCACAAGGACCTACTCGTCCCTGTACTTGTCCCGTCCATCGCATGTTTTGGACGGCGGTGATGTCAGCCTTTATTTTCCCGAGGAGATCAACCAGCTGGGCAGCGGCACCTTCCCAATTAAGGGACTGGACATTCCAGGTGCATGCCCTAATAGCGTAGTGCTTATTTCGTTTGCCATGACCGTCATCAAAAGGGGGATTTCTCTTCCGAGGCTGTTGGTAATTTGCCATTGGAAGTGTTTTTTACATGGTGGGTTCCAAACCCAGCGCATTCCCCTATGTAGGGGATGTTTCGCCTTCTCACTGTAGCTCGCCTTCGCACGGATGTTCTTAGGCTACCCAGAGGATACTTGGTCAAAGACCTTAAGTCGTGAGTTGCTTGAGCCATGTGTAAAATAATCGTTTCTGGCCACTCCCAAGTGAATGGCGATCAGAGAACTTTCCGCACTTGCGTGAACTTCTACAATTGACTCCATCCTCTCCAATTCTCCAATACAAAAATTGTACTCAAAAAATGGAACTAAGTTAAATAAATCTTCGCCTTTTTCTCCACATTGGTTAAATATGCAGTAAATTGCCTGATTGAATCTAGGATATTGATTTAACATTTTTTGGTATTCAATTAAAATTTAAATAAGGAATATTTTATTTTATGCTCTTACAATTTTATTATAACCAGAATATATTAAAGCATGGCGCTTCCATTTTGTCCCTATTATGCCCTTTCTCATTGGACTGATTTGGACAGTATTGTTATATGGGAGGAAAAAAAATTTTTCAGAAATCGAAATACATACCTCCTATTTCTTTTAAAGCTACCTAGACTTACTTAAATATAAAATTTCATCCTCCTTCGTCAACGTTAACCCGGGCCGACAGGACTCTGAAGATCTTGAAAATTGGTATTTTTAACATTAATATTAAATTTTTTATGAAATACTTATTAAAAGAATATAAAATTCCAGATCAAGCAGGATATTTTCCCTTGAGGGTCTTTTTTCACAATCTGGATACAGATTTCTATGCTCCTGAGCACAGAGTAGCAGAAATTGCTTTTGCTCTATGAGGTCTCATTTTAATTTTTTTTCACTGTCTCCTCTTAAGAAAATAATAGATAGTTCAATTAGTTCCCTATGATGTTTTTTTGCAGTTCTTGATTATAAAATTACAACAATTTCGTGTGACGATATCGGTATTTGTTTCAATGACAGCAGGATTAATAGTTTTCCAGTTGTCTCTAAACTTCATGGACAGTGTGATATCAGGGCTACTTGTGACTTTGAGGATTTTTGTTTCGAAGATACATTTTAAAACAAGTTCGTAAACGTAGTTTCCTGTCTAGTTTTTGTTCCAAAAGTACATAAGCTCCTTCAATCGCCCTGTACTAGCACATTATTTGAGATTGGTAGGCGTTCTTCTTTAGAACTTCTCACGTCAAGTCCAGGTAATAATTTCCTATCCCAGTGAACGGTCACTATTTCAGGCATATTATTCAGAAAATCTGATTTTATAGATTTCGGTGAATAGACGATTTGTATATCTGAAAATTATCACACCTAGATCTAGTTCTTCTTATACAGCCTGAAGTATATAGACAGAATCCCTTATGCTTAATTGACATGTATTTAAAGCTGCAACTAATTCAGACGTTATAAAGTTTTTCCTTCCTCGTTTTGTAGTAGTTTCTGAACTCCATTTGAGAGGTGGATGCGAAGGGTTCCTCAAGGCTTTCATCAGAGCTGGTAAGTTGAACTTGTTGCCCTTGCATTTGAATAGAATCTTGCACAGTAACAGATGATGATAAACCTCCGAAACACATTTGCTCACAACACCCTGGACGCCCTGGTAACCGTTGTTTTTGTAAAAATATCTATATTCTTCAATATTCATCAGTCAAATAAATTATCTAAATTGTTCTTAAAATCCTCCTCAATGGGCTGGTAAATATCTTGTATTTTTTTAGAATTTTTTCCAATTAAGAAAACAAATTTTTTATTGCTTTTTAATTCCACTGCCTTCTTTTAAATGTATAACAAAACGCGTTAATAGCGAGAATAATTGAGAACAAATGACGAAAACCGTGAATATCCACCGATGCAAGTCGGCCCGGGTTATCGCACTCCAAATAAGGTAAAAATTTATTTCAGAGTGTTTTAAGGGCAAATGAACAAAATTACGACCTATGCTTAAGTGTAAAATATGAGTGTGTAAAATATGAGTTACCGTGATTTGAACATCCCCGCTTAGGAAAAATGGCTTGCACTCGCGGGTTTTAATCTGTAAGCTTAAATATACGAAATGGACTATTATCAAATGATTATACCAAAAATTTGACTTTCGTGAGACCTTTGAAAAAAGTTTAAAATTTTGATTTTTGTTTGTTTTTTGCCATAAAAAAATAGAACTTATAGGAATTTTTGTTTTCTCATAGTTCATTCAATGCGTTTACATGTTCCCTTAAAAGTTCCAGTTATTCGGTCAACTCGTTTTTGAGATATGCACAGCTTCATATTTTAACTGCTGCATCTTTAAAACAACATCACATGGGATGTTTATAGAAGGATTTTTAGAGAAATTAAAATTTTTACTTTTTTAATCTCTGTAAAGACGACCCTCTTAATTTTTAGAAAAATTAAAATTTTTACTTTTTTAATTTCTCTAAAGATTAAGAGGGTCGTACCACCAACGCATGGAATGGCAGGTCAAAAATTGTTTATTTAGCAATAGAGGTTTATTAGTTATCTGCAATAAATTAATTAAGTAGCGGGCCATGACCGCTTTTATAAATTGCTAAACTTCAAATACATGTTCCTGCAGCAAATTGATAATAGTCAGATTTTCTCATCTGTGTTTTACTACTTATAATGCAAAATACTTTAATTTTTACTCAAGTTATTGCTTGCACGGACGAAAGGACAAAAAACAATTCGACCACTATGATATATACATATATGTATATATTATATTATTCATTATTTTTATTCATTTTTGAACAGCTGTAACTTTTTTTCAACTTCCCCGAATTTAATTCTTTTTGATTAAATGAATCTCATCTTTCCACCACTACCAATTAAAAAAGCCATAAATTCGGTTTGCAAAATTATTTTTATTTATTTTAAAGTACAAAATGTGTGAAAATAATAATAAATTCTGAACCATATCACTTTTGCTCGATATGACCACCTTTTGCCTTAACTATGGCCTTGAGACGGTCAAAAAACGAATCGCAAGCTGACCGAATGTGACTTGCCGGTATTTTGGCCCACTCACGGACAATGGCTTTCTTCAGCATCTGGAGACTGGTGTATTTTTTACTTCGGCCCTTGCTCTCCAAAATGTCCCACAGAGAATAATCCATTGGATTCACATCTGGTGAGCCATTGTGTGGTCGTAATGAAGTTCGGAATGTTGTTTTTCAGCCATTCTTGGTTCATTCGCGCTTTGTGAGACGGTGCTGAGTCTTGTTGAAACGTCCATGGTTTGCGACCGAAATGTTTGTTTGCCCACGGCTTCAAAGCAGCCTCCAGAACACTTTCCCGATAATATGTCGCATTTACTTTGACGCCAGGATGGAGAGCGCCTATCTGCGGTGACAGCGGCCAAAACCATTATTTGTGGTGACTTAGATTCTCGTATGAACGGTAGGTCAAGTAAACCCTATCGAATTGCTCAATTGGAAAAATTTTTTTGTGAACAATACTTTTAACTGTCATTCAGCAAATTTATAAGCAGTTGATTCCATTGCGACAGCTGCGCGAACGTTGGAACGCTGAAGTAGGTTACACTTTAAGTGCCGGACCCTGTATATGGTATGACACAACGTGATTGGTAACACTGGAGATATACGACTGCAACGACATCTACAGACAAAATACGAAAATACTTTTTCAATTACCCAATATTTAGCTGAAAATTTAAATTTATACTGTGAAAGTATATCTTAATAAATGATAAAAAAAATTTAAAGCTCTATATATTCACTGATCGTAGAGAAAAATCCTAAAAACAAGACGTCAGATGGGATGACCTCCTTAAAATATTAACCAATTTGCTTGGAGAAAAAGCGAATAAGCTTCTTTTTATACATTACGATATCTAATATATAAAAATAAGTAGGGTTTTCCTTCCTGACGCTATAACTCCAGAACGAATGAACCGATTTCCTCGGTTTTGCATTCGTTGGTAAGGTCTCGAGCTCCGTAAGGTTTATAGCAAAGAAAATTCAGGAAAAATTTCAACATAGAAGCAGGAAAATCTTTTTTATATACAGTGCCTTCTCTGATACACAGCATGTACTACAAGCAAATATTTTAAGAATATAGCGCCGGTGCGTGATTGTTTACCAGCTACTCATTGTTCTCTGCTCAGTTAATTTCATGTGACAAACCGGTATTGTGTTCACTGTGAAATTGTGAAAAAACATAAAAAAATAAGTTATTCGTTTCCTATCACTTCAATTGGAAAAAAGTGAGTGTGCTTATGACCGCACGACTGAAGTGAAACTTCTTTCGCTCTATCTATATGTATATATATATGAATGTGTGTGTACAAAATATACATGTATGCACATATACATATATTAATTTCCTACAAATATTTAAATTTATTTTATGTTTTCATTAGTAAATTAATATTTTTCCATAGATCTTTTATTTTTTTTTCATTGTTTTATTCATTATTGGGTACATCAGTAATTACTGTGGTTGATTGTAAAACCGAGACAATAGGCTTATGATACGAGAAATACGATACATATATTTTAGAATTAAAATTAGACAGAAATCTAGAAAAAACTGCATCGATTGTTGTTCCATGTCTTGTAGTTGGCTCATTACGGTCATTATTCATTTGTAACTCTAATTTATCTCGTAGAAAGTTTATCAAGAGTTGTCCATCTTTGGATGCGAAATTGATATTGAAATCTCCTGCTAAGATTAGTGGCAACGTATGATAGTTTTCTCCTAGTTCTTCAGAACCTACTCGACCATAAGCCTTCTGTATATAAACTTTATGATATTATTAACTGTGTTATTGGGCGAAATGTAAACAACTACCATTATGATGTTTGTTCCATCGTCCAAAATACAGTGAGCAGCACATATATCACCAATTGATGACTGACCAATATCAACTTCACGAATATGTCGTAATAGAATGTCCATGTTCGAAGTTACTATATTCGAGGTATCATTCGATTTCTGATAAATTGCCACTCCTGCTGATCTAACATTTTTACGCTTGAATTTCGCAATACAATCAAAATTCGGGATCTCAATGTTTTCATCGTCATTTGACCAGGTTTCTGATAAAAACAGGATATTGCTTGAATCAATTGCGGGATCGCTCAAGTCCGATACGTGTTTTCTGAGACTTTGGCAATTAAAAGTAACCATGGAGTTTGAGTATAATTTTGTATGAATGCATGCATAGTAATATTTATAGTCAATTTTGACTTGCATATCTAATAATTTTATTTAATTTTTACATAATATACTATACTAATAAATATTTTTGTGTTATATTATATTTCCTACTAATAGATATTAAATTGATCACAACAATATATACAAGGCATTTATGAGTTTGATGGAATACCCTTATTGTAGGTCGGAATTCGCCTCGCAATTTTAACATTTTTTACAATTCTCTCACATATTCTAACCGAGAATATGAAGAGACAGAAATATATGTATTTACGGCATATGATGACATGGCATATATGCCGAAGCAGAGAATAGGCAGAGACAGAAATACGCTCCCAACGAAGAATTTCGTTTATATTTATTTCATTTTGAACAGCGAAAAATGTGTACAAAACACACCTCTCGCACAGAGAACATAATTTTGTTCGTTTTTTTATGCATTATCAATGTACATCTTCTATCATATCATATAATCTTATGTCTCTGCACATGCTCATATCATAATCTTATTATGTGAAAATGTTTGAGAAACGCATGTAAGTACTGTGCGCATTCAAAATTTAAATCATGATTTTATTTTATTACAATATACATAATTTATTACATGCGCGCGCATTGATCTGCATGTTCTTGCATTCATATATATTTACAAATGTACATACGATATGCAATTGTAACATGAAACGGCTGGATTGTGTCAAACCATCCGGATTTGTATACCCCGGACTTAAGAATAGGTGGGTTGATTCAATAATCGCGTAAGTCGCGTTCAACGTTGCATATAAATACATATAAAGTTTGTTTAATCGGGACCAGAGTTTGAAAACAATACCTTTTTAGAAGCGTTCGACAGCTTACTTTCATAAGCCAGTGTTGCGCGCGTAAATCCCTCGTTTTAGTTTCTGTTTTCTGTTAAAACTGGGTCTAGCGAATCAGTTTGGTCAATATCTTGCTCAAAATAGCAAAAATCATGTCCAATCGACCTCTAAATTAATTGCTTGGCGATAAAATTTTCATTTAATTTCTAACAGCAGGCATTTCTCATTATTCTTACAGCATCTAAAACATTGAAGGTAATCTTGATCACTGTAGATATGACCGCCTTGTGTAGTATTAAATGTTTTAATCGTGCATTTGAGGTTAAATTCACCAATCTGTCCATAGTCCAAAATGCCTAAAGGACGCCGTGCGAACATTGGCCGCCGCACAAGACATGCAAGCCAGCAACAAGTTTATTCACAGAACTTAAGCGAAGAAAGACAAATTTCAACAAGAGAAAATGCCCAATTGAGAAAACGCGTGAGGACACGAAGATCATTGGCATCATACAATCGTTTGGCATTCCAATATGATCCCACTGCGAACTACAGTGACGATGAAAATTTAGATATTGGACAAATGACGACTATTTTATGCTTCAAAGTCGATAGTTTACGTCTGCAAATTTGTTAGGCTCAAATGACTCATTTTTCGTTAGACGAATTATTAGAAATTATAAGTAAAACGCACTGCGCATTGATTTCACGCGGAACACGTTTCTGTCGAATTGAACACTGAGTGGGCTCGAAACCATCGGTCAAAATGAAAAACCGCGTATCTTCGAATTCGCGTAAAACGGGGTAGCGTAAGTCGGGGTATTACTGTACTTACACCACCACAGCCACTGAAACCATTGTTTGATAGAAGTGATCCCGATTCTAGCCATTTTCTTCAACACATCCTTGAATACAATAACTGCTTTCGCATGACTTCCTTTGGAGCTAATATCATTCGAGAAGACGGATTCATGCCGACTTGCAAGGTTAGCGATCATCACACCAACAAAATGAATTGCTACACATAACAACTACATATACACCACACACTACACCATCACACGATCAGAAGTGACACCGTATTCTTCAACAAATGATTGTATGCAATTACAGATACAAGGACAAATATATCATTTGCATGGTTCAATGGTGCCAAGACCAGATGAATCAATCATCAATTTCTGCAAATATATTTCATTTCGTCGATGGTGGATCAGCTGAATGTGCGGTGCAATATACAGGGAACACAACAGTTAAAGAGACAAATTATTGAACAGTTACAAGCATTTTTCCACCAATAATAACACAAATATGTCATAAGAGCGGATTGTTCCCCAACAGGTGAACATGTGCGAAGATTCAATGCACCAACCGTTAATGATGTTGCTGCAATTATTGTTGGCGATCTAACTAAATCGCGAGACATTGTCGTTCAGCGAAGAAGCAATATCATGCATCGTGTAAACGAGACACATCGTTTGTACGATGCGTTACAATATCCAATCATTTATTGGCAAGGGCAGGACGGATACGGCATCACGTTGAAGTTGGTCGATCCAATTACAGGTACAATATTCACACACTTATTATTGCTATTATTGGTTTCCACTAATAATTCATTTAATTTTGCATTTTCAGGCGTATCAACGAATAAAAATCTAAGCGCAATGAATTACTATGCATATCGTATGATGATTCGTACAAATGAGGAGAATGTCATTCTGAAGTGCTGCCGGCTATTCCAACAATTCGCTGTCGACATGTATGTCAAAGTCGAGACCGAACGTTTAGCGTTCATCCGATTCAATCAGGCAAAGCTACGATCTGAGGACTATATACACTTGCGTGATGTTATTCATTCATATGGTGATGTTCAGAATATTGGACTTATGACGATTCTCCCATCATCTCATATCGGAAGCCCACGCCACATGCACGAATACGCTCAAGACGCTATGACGTACGTGCGAAATTATGGAACTCCGGATTTATTTATTACGTTAACATGCAATCCGAAGTGGACGGAAATTGAACGTGAGTTGGAACGGGGCCAAAAACCGCAAGATCGCCATGACATAATCGCCAGGGTATTTCAGCAAAATCTAAAGGTTATGATGGATGTTCTGAAATGTAATTTTTCCTTTTCAAATAGAAAACCAAAAAAAAAATGATTCTTAGCTTTTAATTACCAGACGAAATGTTACATAAAACGATCCAATTTGATGGCGAAACGGAGTTCGCTGGGTTTTCTAGTTAAATCATATAATTTTCACTGTTAAGAAAAATTAAACCACCGTTGATCTTGTAATATATATATATATATGTATGTATATATTTACATATAATTCAATAACGGCTGAAACGGTTTGGCTGAAAATTGGTGAAGGTGTATTTTGGAATCTCGGGACGGACTCAGGTTACGAAAATAATTTTTCAACTAAGTTGATATATGCGAATATGAAGCTCACGATAAGAAAAATGAAACTCAGAGATTTTTATACTCTCGCAACAATGTTGCTAAGGAGAGTATTATAGTTTTGTTCACATAACGGTTGTTTGTAAGTCCTAAAACTAAAAGAGTCAGATATAGGGTTATATATACCAAAGTGATCAGGGTGACGAGTAGAGTCGAAATCCGGATGTCTGTCTGTCCGTCCGTCCGTCTGTCCGTCCGTCCGTCCGTCCGTGCAAGCTGTAACTTGTGTAAAAATTGAGGTATCATGATGAAACTTGGTACACGTATTCCTTGGCTCCATAAGAAGGTTAAGTTCGAAGATGGGCAAAATCGGCCTACTGCCACGCCCACAAAATGGCGGAAACCGAAAACTTATAAAGTGTCATAACTAAGCCATAAATAAAGATATTAAAATGAAATTTGGCACAAAGGATTGCATTAGGGAGGGGCATATTTGGACGCAATTTTTTTGGAAAAGTGGGCGTGGCCCCGCCCCCTACTAAGTTTTTTGTACATATCTCGGAAACTACTACAGCTATGTCAACCAAACTCTACACAGTCGTTTTCTTCAGGCATCTCCATATACAGTTCAAAAATGGAAGAAATCGGATAATAACCGCGCCCACCTCCCATACAAAGGTTATGTTGAAAATCACTAAAAGTGCGTTAACCGACTAACAAAAAACTTCAGAAACAATAAATTTTACGGAAGAAACTGCAGAAGGAAGCTGCACCCAGTCTTTTTTTAAAAATTGAAAATGGGCGTGGCCTCGCCCACTTATGGACGAAATCCATATCTCAGGAACTACTAGACCGATTTCAATGAAATTCGGTATATAATATTTTCTTAACACCCTGATGACATGTACGAAATATGGGTGAAATCGGTTCACAAGCACGCCTTCTTCCAATATAACGCTATTTTGAATTCCATCTGATGCCTTTTCTGTATAATACGAGTATATACATTAGGAACCAATGATGACAGCGGAATAAAACTTTACAAAAATACGGTATTTGAAAAATATGTAAATGACGTATAATGAAATCTCGATTATCACTTTATCATGCGAGAGTATAAAATGTTCGGTGACACCCGAACTTAGCTCTTCCTTACTTGTTTTTCTTTGGAAATGGCGTTCACACCAAGTTTACAGTATGGCTGAAAGACTATCAGGTACGTCACTGTGTACTTTTTCCAACCACCAACATAGTCGGAAAAATCGTTCTCTCTAAAATTTAGGAGCATGTAGCACTACAAAACTAACATTATAAAATCAATATTTGGCCTAAATTGATTTCTTGGTCGTTCATAAATGATAAAGTAATATTCTACATAATAATAATTCTCCATACAAACTAATTGATCAAACTCATATCCCTGTCTGGAAAACTATTTTATTTGACAAGATTGTTATTCGAAGCAGCGCTATAACTTCCGCATAAATTGTTCAGATCGGACAACTTTACCATATAGTTGCCATACAAACTTATTGCCACTGGCGAAGCGAATGAAATTTTCAGCGAACACGCAGTAAATTCGCCGTGAAGTGGCAAAAATGAATATTTGATATTGTCCCTTACGGATTTGTGAAATTCTTGTCGCTGTAACTGTCAAAATTTGGCGAACGATTAACTAATTCGTGAGTTATATTGTAAATGGAAAAAATGTTAAAAAGTCTTAAAAATTTTAGAATAAAAAGAACCAACCGGAAGTAATTCGAAGGTAGGGTTATTGGAGAAAAATTCTGGGCTAGCCATAGGAAAAGCGCCGTTTGGGTCCACAAAAAATAGGATGGGGTTGTGGGAAGGTATTGCAGCTGAGTAGAATAACATTGGCTCTAGTGGAAGCAAATGGAATAAGATAAATAATTACGATTGCATATACATATGTACATATGTTTGTATGTATGTACATAAATATACCCGTATTTATTTGCGTATTATTTAGGTTTGGTTGGACTACAAACTAAAATTAAAAAAGTGAGTGTGCTTATGACCGCACGACTGAAGTAAAACTTCTTTCGCTCTATCTATATGTATATATATATGAATGTGTGTGTACAAAATATACATGTATGCACATATACATATATTAATTTCCTACAAATATTTAAATTTATTTTACAAAACATACCTGCACAGAGATCATAAACAAATTTTTTATGTTCTTGTCTCACATGCCCAAGAATATGAAGAGACATAAATATGTATATGCTCCTTATGATGCTCCCAACAACAGCATTGTGATATTTTCATGCTTCAATTTTTCTTTCAACTTGGGAATCGCAATGTATGCAAATATACATATATGCTTTTGCGTTTTGCCGTCGGCAATTCAATATTGACATGTTAACATAATTATGATTTGAGTATAATTTTGTATGAATGCATGCATAGTAATATTTATAGTCAATTTGGACTTGCATATCTAATAATTTTATTTAATTTTTACATAATATACTATACTAATAAATATTTTTGTGTTATATTATATTTCCTACTAATAGAAATTAAATTGATCACAACAATATATACAAGGCATTTATGAGTTTGATGGAATACCCTTATTGTAGGCCGGAATTCGCTTCGCAATTTTAACATTTTTTGCAATTCTCTCACATATTCTAACCGAGAATATGAAGAGACAGAAATATATGTATTTACGGCATATGATGACATGGCATATATGCCGAAGCAGAGAATAGGCAGAGACAGAAATATGTACACTCCCAACGAAGAATTTCGTTTATATTTATTTCATTTTGAACAGCGAAAAATGTGTACAAAACACACCTCTCGCACAGAGAACATAAACAAATTTTTTATGCATGTACATATTTACATCTTCTATCATATTAATCTTTTGTCTCTCCACATGCTCATATCATAATCTTATTATGTATACGCATGTGCGCATTCAGAAATTTAAATCATGATTTTATAACTTATCAATATACATAATGTATTACATGCGCGCGCATTGATCTGCATGTTCTTGCATTCATATATATTTATATGTACATACATATGTATATTTGCATACACTTCCGAACAAATAATGCACAAGCATACAAAACATACATATGTATGCGTACACATGTACACATGTACCAGCAATTAGCGTTCGCCTCGCCTGATCACACTTTTCGTAACGCGTTCGTCAGCTTACTCCCCAAGCCAAGCGCGCGTAAAGAAGTTTTACTTCAAAAAATGCAGATAATCCGATGGAGACTATAGCCACAGGGGGAGGGCCTTACACTCAACGAAGCTTAACCCCTTTAGAGCTGGGCGTGGACGAGTTGCTCAGCTTTCAGCAGGCCGTCAATCCAAGTGGAACCACTGCAGCTGAAAATTCGGAGAACCTATAAGAAATTCGGAGAAAAGCAATCGCAAACGCAAAAAAGCATTGCCATACTTTCCAGAAAATTAATTCAGGGGCAATAAATACGGGTGTTCAGACCACCTTTGTTAATTCGTTAGTCGTTACTTGGTAGTTTTTTACGTTGGTTGTGTTTTTGTAAAATTAACAAATTATCGTCGTCATTGCGAAAAAATACATTTGCTGTCTACTACAAATTAGGTTTTGACAAATTTTTCAAAGGTAAGTATTTAATATAATTGAATCAGCTATTTTGAAACAAAATTTACACCCACCACTGATGTACAGCAAAAAGTATGTTTACAGTTAAGTGTTTTAACCAAGTATCAACTAACGAACTACCAGATTAACAAGTTCGGTCTGAATACTCCTAATGAAATTGCAAGTTATACTAGGAAAATATATGAGTTGAAAAAAGAAAAATTGGTCTGGAATTGGTAATACCGTTGTTGACAATCAAATCGAAAATATTTGCCTTTTAAGCAATTATGGCGATTTGGCTATTTTTAATTTAAGGGGGTACTCTCATGTGAACGCATACATTTTACCACTTTTTAGGAAAATTTTTTTTATGCGACAACAAAATTCAATCATTTTAATTTTTTGATATATTTTTATTTGTATCTTGAAATGTACAAACAAAATTTTTTTTTCGTTTTTAACATTTTTAATTTTTTTTTTTATATCAAAGTAGTCCCCAACAAAAAAAAGTAGTTCACTGATCATGGTGATAGCGGCTGTTCATGTTGTCTGAAATAAAAAAATCGAATGGACTCAGCAGTTCTGCGGCTATCGTCCCTACCAATTATAATAAATTTCACTAAAAAAAAAAGCAAAAGGTCGAACTCCAAAAAAAAGTCACGAAAATCTTGTTTTTTTCATTAAAAATCGTTTAAAAAAATATGAAAAATTTTCGAAAATAAGCAATTCTGGTAGGGACGATAACTATAAATGAGGAGAAGAACATATGTATGTAAATTTTAAAGCAATCGGTTGAATACTTTTTTTTTAGGACCATGACAGTTTCAGAAAATGATGATTCGAGAAAAATGCGTTTAAAGTTTCAAGAGCTGCAGATTTGTCATGGCGCCTGGTAGACAGTCGCTTACGACACGTCGGCGACTATGAGCTGTAACTTATCAAATACTATGAATTTCGGTCTGAATTTTTCACAGCATGTTTTCAATGGGTTTTACTGTCAAAATATACAAAAAAAATAGATTTTTTGAAGTGATTACATGAGAATACCCCCTTAAAAATTGAGATATCGTAAAGAAACTTGGTACTCGTAATCCTTGAAAAAAATGGGTTCGAGTTAGTAGAAGGGCGTAGTCGAACCACCGCCAGGCCAAAAAACGCTTTTAAACCAAAACTTAAAAAGTGTCATTACTAAGCCACTTGTGTATCAACTATTTTTTTTTAAATCCGCTCTCTAACTGGTTAAATGTATGTACATGTCCTTCAAACCACAAAAGCTAACTCAACAAAACTTGCGGAGGAGAAGTCTTTCTAGCATTTCTTTATACGTATACATTGTGAAAATTGATGAAATCCGATGATAACCAATCCTCACATAATAGATATGTTGAAAATTACTAAATATGCGATAACTCACATAATAAATGAGCCACAGGCAGCCTTTATGGGAGTTGGGGGGTATTAAACAATCATTTCAAAAGTTGTAATTTTATGCATACTCTCCACACATACTTTCTCGTTTTTGAGGGGGGTCATTAAAAATGAGTAAAATGAAGGAAATTCGAACATGAAAGTGTATTTTTTGTATTATTGGTTTTTGTTTCTAATTTAATTTAAAAAAAAAAGGCGTATATATTTTACTTTCTGTGCTTCTTTATTGAGTCAGAGCTTCCCTGCAAAAGATTACATAAAATTTATTTTACTAGTTTTAAATTATCTGGAGAGTTACGTTCCAAGCTTTGTTTAAAACTTCTTATTGTTGCTATTCAGTGCGATTTGTAATTGTTAATTAAATCAATTTTTAGCATTTGTGTCTGAAATGAAATAGACTTGCAAGAATTGTGGACTTTGGCCTGATGATGCTAGAAGGCAATCTATTAGATGATACACTTTTCCTTATCTTTTAAAAGTAGGCATAAAATTTTCTTCCCTTATTTCTTTCGCGCCCAATGACGTCATTTGAAAAAGATTATTCTACCTACGTATGTATGTAAGTTGTTTAAAAAATGTGCAGATTGGCTGTGGCGGATCCTTCTTATTGGGGAGATGGACTTTTTCAGAAGCACAGCACATATGTACCATTTGGTTCATCGGCCCAGTTTTAGTAGAACACTGAAAGCCAATGCGCACTTTCTTCGATTTGCAGGACGATTTTCAATTTCTGTTAAAGATTCTCCATCACGACGTGTTTTTGATATCCTCGCCTGGGAACTATTTCCCGAAAGTTGATATCTAGTCTTTTGGGCATTTTAAAACGAAAAAAAGGTACACTGTGCTAAATTATTTGCTTAAAATCTATAAAAATGTAACTGAAAAATTATAAAAAGAGTCGCTAAGCTGATTGGATAGTTAAAAGTTACAATAAGTATATTATCTGTGAAAAATTAAAAAAAAAATGGATTTACATTGTTCTGAAAAGAAAACTGATGTTTGGTTCTGAAAAAACTTTGTTTATTTAAAAAAAAAAACTTATAATTTGGGTTGAATTACCTGCTATACGAATGTAAAGTGTACATATATACATTCAGTATAGAAAATATATATTATAGCAATATTTGCTTAATTTCGCACACTAATGCTGGGTAGTGGATCGACCACGCGACTGAGCTTTTATACCGGTGGCATTTATACATACATATATGTAAATATCGTTTTTGAAATGAAAAAGTACTTTATTTCTTGACATTGACTCCTCTCCACTACCCCAGTGATACTTACCTACACTCACTTCACACTCCGGGAGTTAACAACAGGTCTTTCCAACGGAGTGGAGGTTTTCCTGTTCCTCTGCTTCCCCTGGCATCAATATCATCGGCATACACCAGGAGCTGTACATTCTTATAAAAGATTGTACATTGTCGATTAAGTTTTGCAGCTCGAATTATTTTCTTCAAGAGCAGATTGAAGAAGTCGTGCGAAAAGAGAGTCGCCTCGTCTGAAGCCTCGTTTGGTATCGAACGGCTCGGAGAGGTCCTTCCCGATCCTGACGGAGCTTCTGGTGTTCCTCAACGTCAGTTTACACAGCTGTATTAGTTTTGCGGGAATACCAAATTCAGACATCGCGGCATAAAGGCAGCTCCTTTTCGTGCTGTAAAAAGCAGCTTTGAAATCGACGAAGAGGTGGTGCGTGTCGATTCTCTTCTCCAATGTGTGGCGCATGGTGAATAATATGTCGGTTGTTGATGTTCCAGGTCTAAAGCCACACTGTTAAGGTCGAATAACTTTGTTGACGGTGGGCTTTAATCTTTCACGCAATACGCTCGATAGAACCTTATATGCGATATTTAGAAGACTTATCTCACGGTAGTTGGCGCAGATTTTGGGATCTCTCTTTTTGTGGATTGAACAGAGCACAATTAAATTCAAATTTTTGGCCATGCTTTTGTTCAACCATATTTTACAAAGAAGCTGATGCATGCTTCTTATCAGTTCTTCGCCACCGTTTTTGGAAAGCTCGGCCAGCAATCTTTGTTGTTCTTCAAACGGGCAATTGCTATTCTTCATGGTTGAATAATGAAACATCTGCTCCATTGTCATCGATTGGGAATCAGGTTCACCTTCTCCTGCAGTTATGATTTCACTACACTTTTACTACTTCTGCGGGTTCTACAAGAGTATTCTCCGGTTTTGAAACCTTCTGTTAGTCGCCGCAATTTTCGTAGAATTTTCGAGCATTTCCCCTGTCGGTCAGCTTATCAAGCTCTTCATACTCACGCAACTCTCGGTATCTATCTCATCCCGCACGTGTTGTGATGGATCATAACGTTGCGAGGTAGGCAGTTGTTTTCCCTCCTCTGCGACACGATACTCCTCATCGTACCAGCTGTTCTTATGCGTTGTCCGAAAACTAATAGTTTCGTTTGCAGCTGTACGTAAGGAGCTTGAAGTGCTTCAAGACTCTACTCGCCTCAGTCTTTGTCTCGCCCATCGTATTTCTTGGACGGCGATGATGATGTCAGCTTTCACTCTAGCGAGGACGTCAACCAGCTGGTCAGGGGCACCTCCCCATTAAAGGGACCGGACACTCCAGGTGCTTGCCTTTAAATCGTTATCCTTAGTGCGTTTGCCATGGTCATCATCAAAAGGGGGTTCTCTTATCCAAGTCTGTTTATGCTTTTTCATCGCTTTTTCACTGGTAGTGTTTTTACGTGGCGGGTCTCAAACCCAGTGCACAACCCTGTGATGTTTCGCCTTCTCACTTTAGCTCGCCTTCAAACGGATGTTTTCTGGCTAACCAGAGGATACTTGGTCAAAGACCGGAAGTCGTGAGCTGCTTGAGCCATATGTAAAAAAATCGTTTCTGGGCACTCCCAAGTGAATGGCAATCAGACAGCTTTCCTCACTTGCGTGAATTTCTACGTACTTGTATGACTCCATCTCTACATCGATTATTATTTTTACCGGGCATCTCGACAAGCAAAATATTATTTAAAGTTGGGCTGGAATGTAGGTAAGAATAATAGGTGTATACATATGTATGTGTGCATCTTGTAGGTAAGTTTATAGCAGTGGTGCGCACGCCTCAATACTATCATTTTACGTTTGCGCTGCACAAACATTGCTATAGATTTTCGTACGTACCTAGCGTACGTGTTCAGCCGCTTTCGTGTGCGTGTGATATTTTTCGCAGTAGCAGAATTATCAGTCAAACACGCGTGTTTGGATTTTTATTGCGTTGAGCGCCACTGGTTTATAGTTAATATTTTAATGGGAATGTTTGCATATGTGTAGATATTTTTTTCCGAAATTATTACCCTTAAATAGATCAATGAATATTCTGGAAAAATTGTCGAAATGAGTATATATAAAATGATAATATAGTATATACAAGTATACGGATAATATATGTATATTGGTATTAAAAGTGCAGTAATTCGAATAAATAGTAGTAACCTACACTTTTTTCATGTTCTTCAAATTTTTCAAGAGTTCGAACCTGCTCGACGTCATTTTGAAAATGAAATATCAAATGCCCACATAAAGAATTTCCCAACTGTAATAGCAATCGATTTGACAGTTGGTATGCTATAAACTTCTGCCTGTCGAGTTGTCCCGTTATGGTGCCGCCTAACCTAGCAGCTTGAGCGGCCAGCATGCGGCGACCATGCGATATTTTTCAAATAACTTTGTTCATATTTTTTAAAATGATAAAAACACTTATTGTGACAAAACTATTATATTAGCCGTGTTTTATTTGACCACCACAAGCTAATAGCTAAATCATGGACAAATAAAACGCACTTAGCTTATTCCATATATTCGCTTAAAAATTAATTGGGTTGGTAATGCGGACAAGAACAATCAGCTGATATACAATTTAGTTTAAAAATTCAAATTTGTAAACGGAATATTAATATGCTATACAAATATGTATATGTATTTATTTTAGTTACTTGAGGTCTAGAATATAAAAAACTGAAAACAAGTGTTCATATTTGTCTTAATTTCAACTTAATACTCATCCAAAAAATCTGTAATTTTGGTTTGTCAAAATGAGATTTCTCGCTTTGCCAACTACCTTTTTTTTCTGGTCAAATAAAACACGCTTATTGTAGTTAGACATATGTTGTTGCGACATTAGATGTGTAGATAATTATATGGTCTGCAAATATATAGTACATTATTTTTATTCTACCAAGTTGTTCAATAAGCTTTGTCGTTCAATAAGAGAACGCGGGCTAGTAGCACCAAAATTTTTTTTGTTTTGTTGGTATACTCCTAAATCTGTCAATTTATCCTTTTTTTACAAGGGATTTAGTGTCGCCGTGTCACAGTATTTTTTTACAATGGAAAAAATTGAATATCATGCAGTGATAAAATTTTTATTTTTGGAAGGTGTAGGGCCAAAAGAAATTCACCAACGAATGTTAAAAGTGTATAATGATTGTTCACCTACAATTAGAATAGTAGAAAGATGGGTTGCTGAATATAACGTGAAGTACGTCCAAAAAGCGGAACAACAACAGAAATCATAGCCAAAATACAGGATATGGAAGATCGTTGATTGACTGAGAGAGATTTAGTAGAGTCTCTACACATCTCATTAGGCAGTGTGAGCCATATTTTAAGTGTAAGTTTGGGTTTTAGAGCTGTGTGCACAGTGGGTGTCGCATTCGCTAGCAATGGAACAAAAACACATTCGAATGCGACTTTCTCAGCAATATTTGGAGCGTTTTAAAAAGGATAAAGTGGATATTGTGCGTCGATTCATCATAATGGATGAGACTTGGGTCTATCACCGAGAAATTTGGTTTGTGGATTATTTGCAAATTGGTAAAAAAATGAATTCTGAATATTATTGCAACCTTTTTCATCAGGACAATGCATCGTGTCACAAGAGGATTTTGACAAGGGCTAAAATCCATGAATTAAAGTTCGAATTGTTGGAGCATACACCGTGTTTGGCCCCAAGAGACTTCCATTTGTCTCCAGAACTCCAAAAATGTATGCGTGGCAAGCGTTTTTCATCAAATGAAGACGTCATAACGGCTGTGGAAGCGTATTTTGCAGACTTCACTTCAGGAATGGGATCTACAGACTAGAGGGTCGTTGGAGCAAGTGTATTAACATTCAGGGAGATTATACAGAATAATAAAGTGTATTTTGAATTATAAAATTGTGCTTTTCTTATCGAACGACAAAATTTATTGAATAACCTGGTATAATCAATAGTTTTGTCGGCGCACGCGATTTATGAAAGGTTTTTGACAATTTTTTCACACCTTGGGTTACATTATTGGACCCTAACTTTTTGAAAATTTAATACATATAGCCTATGCTCACCACAGATGGTGTAGCTTTCCAACAGTGAAAGAATTTTTCAAGTCGGTCAAGTAGTTTCGGAGCTTATTCAATGCAAACAATCAATAGTATTGTATATAGTATAATAGTAAAGATAATGCTAAGATACCATTGAAGGTACTAACTGTAGCAACGTATGCAGTATGTAAATCCAATCGGATCCGTAAATGAAAGTGCTAAATTTGAAACAACGCGGTTTGATAGGGAACTTGAAATAGATTGCTACATTCTTCGCGGTTTATCCTCCAAGTTTTCCAATATAAAAAAGTCAACAGCTGACAGCTAAAACCATTGTGCATCCAGCATTCGGACATTTTATGGCGTTTTTTTACTGTGGCAACTTTTCTTAATTAAAGAAACAACAATCATTAACTGGAAAAATAAGGAAACAGCGAGAAAAGCAACGATACTCATAGCAGCCGGGTGCAAATTTGATTGTGATTCTTCAGAAAGAATCGGTCGATCTAGCAAAGGTATCAAATACTTATGTTAGATACGTTTCTTATAACGTTCCGAAACCGAAGACAAAATGTAAAATCTTATTTACTGCTTGATAGATAGATTTAAAGGTCTTTTGGATAAAGATAACGTCGTGTGACGTTTGAAGCTTAAAGATGAACTTGCAAATGTCAAAAAACAGCAAATTACCGACTACTGCATTGAAAACGTTGAAGAATTCATAGTTTTCTTCGCATATTCTACACTTCCTGTGACGAATTCGAACTGTGGATGCTCTTTTTTGACACTTCGCCGCATTGAAACGTGGCTAACGACGAACATGGTTCAAGATAGATTGATCGGCCTGGCACATCGAATTGTTTTGTGAAATTTTTCTATTCAATACATGAACTGACTACAGTATTTTTGAATATATTGAAATAAGGTATGTCACCCGCAGATCTACGATTTACAATGTGTTTTGTTTTCAATTTAGTAAGATTTGATATAAGAAGGTCGATATGAAATTTTTCCACAATGATATTTAACTCTATGAAGACTACAATATTTAATATAATAATCTTGATGTTGCAAGTAAATGTTTTTAAAAGAACTATTTCTGGATCCGCCTCTGGTATATAAAAATCAATAAAGTTATAAAGTAGAACTTTACACAAATAGTGTCCTCAAGGTATTGAATCATACGCCCAAAAATTGTCGAAATCCGATTACAACTTATGCCAAAAATGGGTAAAATCGGATCAACACTCCTCATATACATGTATATGACATAAATATTTTCGAACTTCTGATTCACTTCATACCGCATCTATGACCAAATATGTAAAAACCTTAATGAAATTCAGAAAGAATGGATCAATTCACGGCGTTACTTTCATGTTCAATTTCAAGTCAACCCCCCAAGGTATTTATTCGGCTTTGATCTTTATTAGTTGCAAGAGTGTGAAACGTTCGGTTACACCCGACCTTAGCCTTTATTTACTTGTTTTATAATAATTATGAGCTATGAGCAATTAATTATGTTATATGTTAAATTTTATTGTAAGCTGGTCAGTTTCAAATATTTTAAGACTTTTTTTCAAAGCTTTTGGAGGCGAATATAAAAGCTGGCATCCTCCTATACATAAATAAACAAAATATTGATTGTGATATTTTCCGAAGGTACTTAGCAATGAGGAAAGAAACGCATGGAACCTTTTTAAGCAGTAGTGCATGGTTTCTATGGAAATTAATTAAAGTTGAAAATATGACGGTAATAAGGGAAACTTCTACGGAACACGACAAGAGATGTTAAACCGTTAATTTAAAAAAAAGGTAGTCTATTTAAAATGTCTATTGTAGGAATGAATGCTAAATGGATGATGGATATCTTTTAATACATTATTCAGATGTCAAATTTGTGTATATTTTTATTGATTTAAAATTTTCCATAAAATATACATAAAAGCAAATGCAGAATTTATTTAATCTTATTCTAATTTTGAGCTATAATAGCAACATGTATAACCCGTGCCCAAAAATGTTTTTCACCGGTGTTATTGTTTAAAGCAACGCTACAAACTCCGATCAAGTTTTTCAGATCGGATCACTGTCATTTAAACTGATCCTTCAAAATCAAGACAACCGTCCATACCTTTTTCCTATAAAAAAAATGGACCTGTCAGGGATAAAATACCTTCGATGCAGCCGAAATTAATATTTTTACTTGTTTAATTTTTTATGGTATTTCGTCTCAGTTTCTATATGTTTTATAAGTAACAGTCTCTAGCCGCCATTCTAACCCAAACGATTCTTATAAATTGTTGGTACTGTTGCGTCTCATTTTTATTAACGCAGTTTCATTTTATTCGCTGGAAGATAGAAGATGGTTTTGTATACAGTTGTAAGCAGGAAGTAAAACATATGTGCAAATTTTATTGGAGAACTTGTGACTCCTGAAAGTAGGGTAACAAAAGTAAAAGTAAAAGTAAAGGTAAAAGTTTTCTTCTCAAAAGTCCACGCACGATTAATTAAAAGTGGAATCCAGTGTATACATGTACATAGGTGTGTATACATGAGTCTTGCGAAAAATTTAACCAGTTCAAAACTAGCGCAGAACTTTCCCATTAGGAAGTGAAACTTTTTCAATAGTTAATGTCCTACAAAACTCCGATTACCCATTGGAGTTTAGACCGCGGCCAAGCCCAAACCTACCCAGTTTGCGTCTTTTCTGGCCTGGGATGAATAGTAATGACGGATATAGTTGTTTTCGGATTTGTGTAAAATTCCGTCAGTATATTCGGTAAGGTTTGCCATTTCATCATGTCACGTTTCAATTTGGTACAATGCTTGGAAATTGTTAAAGGTTATTATGCAAATTCACGTTATGCGATGGCCTCTTTTTTTTGCATCGAAAATAAACTTCTTAGAGGAGGCCCATTTCTGGATTAATGGCTCGTTAACAAACGAAATTGTCGCTATTGGGTGAGTTAAAACTTTGTGTGGTTCAGGAAACGAAATTGTATCCTCGAAAATTGATCTTTGGTATGGATTGTGGTTTGGCGGTATTATCGGGCTTTATTTCTTTCGAAATTCAGCAGTAATTTCGGGAAATGGTCCGGGCGCCACTTGACGCCAAGATCATATATTGTATTACAGGGGTAGGTTAAATAAAGGTTTATTCCCAAGAATTTTGCAGACTAGACTATACCTAAAATTCTGCACCGAGTCATTGAATATTGGCCAAAACGGGTGGAGATATACAAACGTAATTATTTTTAGTAGAATCTTCAAAAGCACAAATTGTCAAGAATACATATTTGGAGAATTATTGAGTTTAAAATTATATGTAGTATATATCATTAAATCTGCACGAGTACATCAATGATGAGAAAATTTGCAATTACAAAAACTTTTTTTAGCGAAATTATGCTCTCGATGATATACTTATTGAAATGATCACTAAAAAAATGTAGTAACATCATCATTGCTATTTCATTGAGCGTAACCACATCTGGTTCAGCGCTGTATAACATAGTGAAACCCACCATGCTAAATTGTTTGGTCCACCATATACTCTTATTACACTAGGTCTAGCAACATGTTGCTACAGAGTTTAATAGTTTTGTTCACCTAACGGTTTTACGTATCACCTAAAACTAACAGAGAGATATAGGGTTATATTTAATTATATTATAAATAAATAATCAGGATGACGAGACGAGTTGAAACCCGGTGACTGCCAGTCTTTCCGTTCGTCCGTTCAAGCTGTAATTTGAGTGCAAATAGAGATATCTTGATGAAACTTGGCATACGCGTTCCTTAGTAAAAAAAAAAGTTCGTAAGTGGACGAAATGAAAACATATAAAATGCCCTAGCTAAACACTAAATCAATATATAAAACTGTAATTTGGCACAGTGGATTGCAGTAGCAGGGAGCACCTGTTGGCAGTTTGAAAAAGACACTAAAACTACAATAACCAAATTTGCTAAGCGCAAGTATTACAAATAGAAGCAGTTAAAATAGATGAAATTGGAAGATAACCAAAACTACTTAAAGAGCAATAAATCAGTACATAAATAAACCAGAGACATTAAATTTTATCTTCGAGATGGGATGAGAGGGCGTAATCGCAGCCGGTGAAACCACGCCTACTTCCTATATAACGCAATTTTTTAACTCCATTTGATTCTTTTACTTTCTAGCACACAAATCAAGAAGTAATTAATATAACAGTAAAAAATTTTGCACTATAGATTCCTTTAAAGTATGCCCCATTTGACCAAAAATTGCTCAAATCCAAACAAAACTGTTCAAGCCTCAGGTTCCGAATATGTGGACCATAGTGTCTTTAGTTGACTTAAAATATCGGTCAATGTGCGAGATATATAATTGAAATTCAGAGAGAATCTTACTTGATAATAGTTAATAAGTGTCGAAAATGGGTTGAATTGGGTCAAAGTTTCAATGAGCCCCCATATACCTAATATAAAGATTTTCGAACTTTCGTGTGATATTTGAGTTATCTGAATAAAAATTACAGAACGTTTTTTGCTCTTAACAGTTTATTTTTCGCCTAAAATACATTAAATTGGGCTAGCCCCCATATAACTAATATCAGGATTTTCGAACATCCGGCTGACTTACTCCATCTTATTGTAAGTGAGGTACTTTATGAAACCCAGGAAACATTTTTTTAGCATGTGGCATGATTATAGTTAATATATAAAATCGGGTCAATAATTCAACTCCCATATACTACGTATAATGATTTTTCTTTTTCTAACAAATCTTTTACCTACTTGTTCGCCAGTGTATGAGTTATATAGAGTAGGTCTATATATAAAATTATTTAGATTCCGATCCTTTCGCTGACGTTTTACATCTTATTTATTTGATTCTTCCAAGTTGCAAGGATATAAAATGTTGGGTTGCACCCGAACTTAACCCTTCCATTACTTGTTTTATGTAAGATGAACATACAAGTACGTTATTTAAAGTAATTTATCTCTTTTAGGGGGAAATTTTGTAGCTGCAGCAATGTTCCTCTCGGCTTGAGACAATTTCTACAATTGCGCTAGATTGTTGTATTTGTTGCAGTCATCAGTGAAGCTATATAAATAATAAATTTTCCCATAATTTACTGAAACTATATATGTTTAAAAATCAGTAATTCACTTACCAAAAAATAATTGCTGGATTGATGCTCTCTTTCGAAGAAGTTTACAAACTTTTTCACTTCTGAACTGACATCATGGTTATTTTCCCAATCGGAGCATATGTATTTACTAATTTGCCATATTTTATTACGTATTGGCAGTTTATCTGGTGGTATCATTACAATAAAAAAAAAAATTACAATGCGAAGCAGACGCTAAAGCGGTTCGTTTTCACGAAAACGGCTTTTTTAACACTGATTTAATACACTCATTAATCTTCTTCTTTTTTAAAGCGTAGTCACCGCTTACGCGGTTATAGTCGAGTTAACAACAGCGCTCCAGTCGTTTCTTCTTTTTCTGTATGGCGCCAATTGGAAATTCCAAGCGCAGCCAGGTCAGGATATTATACAATTGTGTGTGTACTGCGTCGAATATTTAAATTCGCTGAACTACGTAACGTCGAATCATCAGACGAAGTCATTGCGCATGCCTCCGCACCATATAGCAGGACGGGAATAATGAGGGACTTATAAAGTTTGGTTTTTGTTTGTCGAGAGAGGACTTTACTTATCAATTGCCTACTCAGTCTGAAGTAGCACCTGTTGGTAAGAGTTATTCTGCGTTGGATTTCGAGGCTGATATTGCTATTGCTGTTAATACTGGTTCAAAAATTAACGAAATTTTCTACACCTTCGAAGTTATGACTGCTAACAGTGACGTGGGAACCAAGTCGTGAGTGCGACGACTATTGTTTGATGACAGGAGATATTTCGCCTTGCCTTCATTCACGACCAGACCCATCTGCTTCGCTTCTTTATCCAGTCTGATATAGACCAACAACCAAGAAAAACATAATTATTAACTTTTGAAATGGTCCAAGGCAGCAGAATGTGCGATTAGGTATGTAACCAGGACTACTTCAAAGCATGATCCATTTGAATCACGTGGTTTTTAAATTTTTGCAGGAGTACGGTTTATATTGCATACCTTTAAATAAGTAAAAATTTACAAATTTAATTCTTTAGTACTGTCAACACACTCAAATAAGCAATAAAATGTGTCAATATTTACGGTTTTCTCAAAAAGTTAATTTTGTATAACCCAACAAATATAAAAATGTGTCCTGCACATATTTCCATAGGAGTTTCATACAACAATGGTTGTTATTCCTTGCGAAAAACCAAAAGTGTTGCTTGCTTCTGCTCAATATCTCTTTTATGTTTTGTGGTAAAAATATAAATTTTAATGAAAAAGAAGAGTTGTCAAGTATCGTTTATAAGTAAGTAGCATTAGTTTCAAACTGGAATTGTTATAAGATTATTTTAATTTTTGTTTAGCAATTTTTCAATTACCTAATGTCTATTCCTTGAAGAAAGGGGAACGGAGAATTATTTCGGGCAGCATAAATATATTGTTTAATAATTCATTATTTCATTAATTTGTATAATCTTGTAACATGTTGCTACCGAGTTTATAGTTTTGAATCACTTAAAAATAACAGAGTGGGATGTGGGGTTAAATGTAAAAGTATATACTAAGCGAAACAAAAAAAAAGACGCACTCAAAATATTTTGTAATTTTGATGTTTAAGGTGAAAAATGTTCGATTAAGTACATTTCACAAATATATGAAAAATATTTTATTAATATTTTACTAAGAAATATTTTTATATTATAATTTAATTTGGTAATGTTTCATTTCAAATTAAAATACGCACAAAATAGTTCAATTTTGTAGCAAAAAATTCGTTAAAAGAGGTATGTTAATTTGTGGTACTTTAGCGTTTATGACACGTTTTACTCTTTTTGGGATAGCAATTACTGATTTCACTCACACTTCTTCTATTTTTTACCAAAAGTCAACCGTTGTTTTGCGTTTCTTTTTACGCGTTTAACGTGTATTAGGACCCTTACGTTCCCTTGGATTGGGATCCGGACGCTTAATGGCCAATCCAAAGAAGTGTCCAAATCTCCATTTAATTTTCCAATCATAAAGTAACTAAAACTATTTAAGCCACTACGTACCAAATATGTGGTACCCAGTACCTATAGTTGATTTCTTACCGTATCGTTCAATAGGTGAGATATAAATAAAATTAAATTCAGGGAGAAGTTTTTTGTGAAAAAAGTATGTCTGTGTGTCAAAAACGGTTTGAATCCGGTCGATTTTCGAACTTCCTGGTGACTTGATACCGCGTATATCGGTCAACATAAGAGAGCGTGATTTACTGATACCAGTGTATCTTTGTGGCCTATGTCGATAAAATAGTCACAACAGAATATTTTTAGGTGTGATAAATTTAGTGGCATAGCTGATGATTTTAAGCTTTGATGGATTTATGGTAAGCGAAAAGAATGAGAGTGAGCAGTAAAGAATTATAGTTAATCAGTTGCAAATGCGATATGTTACACAGAAATGCAAACTCATACATACATACACATATAGTACATTTGTTTGCATCAGTTTTGTAACAGTGTCCTTAAGAAGGTGATAAAATCTTTGTTCTACGTGCTGATAAATTTTTTCAGCTGCGATTGTAATGAAGTTGTATATATGAATAAGAGTGATGGGGTCATGGTGTTGATAATGAGAATGAGATTATATGTATAAAGATATGTGAATGGCTTGCCTGTTGACTGTTGTGTAGTCGCGGAAACCAACAACCAAAGGTATTGATGATGGCGATAGTACTATATTCGAACTGTTTTTCTACCACTGACGACTTGAAGGTTGTGCGTTGCTAATCTTAATTACTTTTGTTTAATTACTTTGACGCATTTTTGCCCGAAGTAACTGCGTTAGTCAAGGTAAAAAGTTGCTGTAGTATTTTATAGGCGATAGCTGGTTTTGTGGCTGAGTGCGAAGACCAGGTAATGTAGCGTTGGTGGAGGTTTCTTGTAGAAAGTATTCACAGCCGTAGGCCTCAATCAAACTTCTAGCGCATGGTGTATTTTATTCATTGCACTTCATGTGCCTCATTTGCCATCAATTTAAATAAACTAATAAACATTTTTTTCTGTTTCTAGTTGACCCTTTTGGTTTTATGCGGTGGAAGTGAACCTTTACGTTAATCGTGAACATCTGCCTCCCACAGCTTTATTAATGTGTGTTTGTTAAGAGAGAAAAAATATAGCCTACCTAAAGGAGAACAAGCATAATATACATAACTTAATTATAAATTTTGAATTTTGGTTTTGTTTTGAACACATTCTTTCCGCGTAAATGTGCCACTGTCATTAAAGTGTGTTCAGTTCCATTCTGTTATGGCGTTCAAAACCAACTTGAGATGGTAAGATGATACAATTATTGGAGGAAACAAAATCGTAAATAAAGATTTTTTTCTGTGAACAATAAAAACAAAAATTTAAAAATATCTTTAAGCCGTTTACTTGCTTGCTAAGTTTTCCTACTACCCGCTCCCCACTGTTGGGCTTTTTATGGAAATTTTTTGCTTAGTAGCATAAATTATAATAATAGGAATTTTAGGTTTGCAGCAGTATTTCGCTTTTGCGGCCAATTAACATAATAATGATGCAAACTTTCATCTAAAGTATCTTGGTGACTTCGTTCTCTGTTCCTTTAGGTTTCTAAAATGAGGTCTCACCTCAGCGTAAAAACAAGTTACCTGCTTTGGTTCGAAGGCCGTCAAGCTTTTACAGCATTTAATACCGCTTTCCTGTAAGTGTTCATTTACGCTAATTGACAACTTACTCTTAATAACTCACCCTACTACGAAGCAGTGTTAAAATAAAAATCGTGGAGATAATTTCGTCTTATTTATAAATTAAAATTGTGTTTAATTTCATTATACAGAACGGCATATGAATACAGGATAAGGTTTTTTATAGTTTTGAAATATAGTTGGTTATAATTTGATTGGCAAATTTCAATGAAACTCGAAATCTTAGACATGTATGTATATAAAAATGAAACGCTGTTTCGTTATGTACGGACAGATCGTCCGAAATACAACACGGAAAGACGTGAAAATTTACACAGCTATTCTTTTATTCCCGCAGAGAGCTTTTTTGCAAAATCGCCGTCGATTTTACAATTTTATTCGATTAACCGTGCGATTCTGTACTGTGATACAGTCTCAAGTCTCTAAATTTGAGATTTTAAGTTAGAGACAATTTTTGAAAATATATGTTGACTTTGTTTCATAATATTTACGAAATTTATTTTTAATCTTTCGTGTTTGAGTTGCTTCCAAAATATAAAAAACGACAATCTCTATTAAGTATGTTCAAAATGGCATACAAGAGTTATTTTATTTTTGTGACCTGCTAGCTATCAAGTCTCAAATTTGAGGCAATATTTTGAGACTAACGCTAGAGACTGTTTAGTGAATAGTAACTAGTCTCAAATTGAGACTTTACCTCAAAATGTCACAAATAGAGACTAGAGACTGGTTACAGAATCCCGCTATAAATAAATTTCAACTCAAGACAATGAAATTTAATTTCAAAATTGAGAAATTTTTTTTTCGCAAATATGATTGTTTGTCGAAAATGTCAAAATCTTGTTAATAATCTTTGATATTTATTTAAGGGATTAACTGCGAGTGAAGCCGTGGAGAAAGCTAGTAAAGTGTATATTAGATGTTATAAAGTATTAGTGTATTCATCTAATTGTTTATTTTCATAAAAAACTACGGTTTTGGCGCTGAGTCTGAACTAATTACATTAACTTTTGACAATAATCAAGTATACTGGAACATGCAATGAAGATAGCTTACACACTGAAAGATATGTTCGGCATACATAAGGTCTGCTAGAACAATGAAAATCGTTATACATTGTGACAAAAAAATATCCATTGGAAATTAAACCGAAAATATTTAATTGTTCATCAATATTTATTTTGTCGCCGCTTTAAATTCGCACCAGATGTAATACACTTATGCCATCTATTTTTCAGTCCTTGAAACAATTTTTATAATCACTTTTTGGGATGGCCTTCTGCTCCTTCAGCGGATTTTGTTTCATGGCTTCGATCGACTGTCTCATCGGCAGTTATAGCACTCTTCATGAATGTGGGATCGGATTTCGCATGATTAAGCATGTCCAAAGAAAGAGTACCGTACTCTTATCAAAAAAAATTTAGTTCATTCACTTTTATCGGGGTGAGTCGAGCAAGAACCCGCTTCATACCCCATTCGAACGGACTCGTGAGATCCATTGCCATTGCCATCTCCCTAACACTTACCTGACAATTTTTAAGCACCATCTCTTTTACTTTTTAAATATTTTAACCAGTTGAAGAGGCCGAAGGTCGTCTAGAACGAAGAATGCCTTAAGGACAATCCTACCAACTTAGCAAATTTTTTTTTTTTTTTTATCATTTACCCGAGGAATTTAATTACAATTTCCGGTTGCTTTTTTGTAATTTAACACATTTTAGATATTAAACTATAGTAATTTTCACTTAGCTTTACTTTGATATCATTTTAGTACATGTTGATTGCCATTGGGAAGTTTGAAATTCTAATATTAGATATATCAACATATGGACGATAGCGGAAGTATTGTCCTAATTTTACCCGTCTTTTGCACTAGGACACCATAGTACCAGGCGTTTTCTAAGTCTTATTTTTATATCTTAGGGAGTGACCACTATTTTGTTTAAAAAGTCAACCATAGGCACTCAGGACCACATATTAAATATTTGGGAAATTGAAAACTTATGATTCGATTTCCTCCATTTTGAAACGTGAGATGTCTTATCTTAAGAGGCCTATCCCTACCAAGTTTTATCCAGATTTTGAATTTAAAAAAATATCATCTTTCCAATACTATATGGTACGACACAATGTGATTGGTAGCACTGGAGATATACGACTGCAACGACATCTATTGATAAAATACGAAAAGCCTTTTTCGATTACCATATACGAGTATCTTCTTTGACGATATCACCCTTTCAGTAGTTTTCAACACAACTGTTATAGTAGGAATGAGCGTGGTTATCAACTGATTTATTCCATTTTCATACTCCAAGAAGAAACTTCTTCAGCAGGTTTTGTTGAAATAGCTTCAGTGGTTTGTAAAATATCATTATATGATCAACTCGTTTTGCCTCATGACTTTTTATATATGTATATGGTATAACTCCAAGACTATTTCGATTAGTTTAGGTATGGTGAACAAAAGTATTTTATTCCGTAAAACATATTGCGAGAGTATAAAATGCGATATTTGTCGAAATAATAAAATGAGAAACGTCCACTTTAATTAAAACTGTAGTAATATATCATTAATTTTGTGAGGTATCTTTATGAAATTAAATAGGCGTTTTACTGTTATTCTATATTCTTTCTGTTGATTTTATCTGTCTAAGGCTATCAGAGCCTTCTTCGATTCAGCTTTTATATCTTCAATTGAGTCAAAACGATGTCCTTGGAGTGGTCATGTGAATTTACTACCCAGAATACCCAGAAATTAGACGAAGGAAATCAGGCGAATGCGGTGGTTGCGGCACGATATTAGTTGAAAATGTTTCGAAATGATCACGAATAACCAATGTTCAATAAATTCAGATATAGTAAAAATCGAAGAATTCACTTAGAGCCTTACAAAACGGCGGGTATTTCAAATTATAATAAATATTTTGACGTGCAATTTAGCACATATGTCACTAACAGTACTACTAACTTACAGAAAAATTTACCGATTTGCAAAACACGCAAAGTATAAAATAAAAATTCACCTTTCAATTTTGTTTTACCACTAGCTTGGATTTCTAAGCAGGTTAGCGATCCAAAGAACTGTCGTTATGGACTAGCTCGTAATGAAGACTACAGTAAATTCTAAGTACGAATGAAAGAAAATTACCAAATACCAATGTAACAAGGTACGGTGCAAAAAGGTTTCCCAAAAAAATATTTTACTTAATAAAGCATTACATTAAAAATTGAGTTTTTTTTATTTTAAAATATAGATTTATGAATACAATAAACTTTTATTCATTTCTCTTAATATTGTGATTTTTTTCGATTTATCAATAAAATTCAAGTTTTATGAGCACAAGTATCTTCTCAGTACAGGATCTGTCGAATATATTACTCCATGTGAGGGTCGGTAAAAAAGAGTACTTACATAAGATCCCCAGTAAGGGTCGGTAAAAAAAAGTATCCATGCTAAGTTATTTAATTTTTTAAGGCAGCTTTCCTTTGAACGCCATGGGATAATATAGACCAAAATCACTGTATTGGCTATACTATTTATAGGTTTTTTAAACTTCCGTGATTGATCTGTAAACGAAATAAATTAGAATTTTAATTAAATAAACAATTTTAACTGTATTTACGTCTAGCCGCAATCCCCATCAAAGCGAAGTTCTTCAACATATTGCTGATTTGCGCCCACGCTACGACAGAAGACAAGGCGCACATACGAGAGCTGCCCCGCCACGATGTCAAAATCGTGCTTGCCGACATTAACGCCAGGGTGGGGTGGTTGACTCGTACCACTATCTTGTTGTAGCCAAAATACGCACCCGCCTCTGTGCAGCAAAATACGCACGTCAACAAACACAAGGAAAGTTCGACGTCGAGAAGCTGCAATTACAGACAGCCGAACGATTTTCTACTCGAGTTGCACTACTGCTCTCTGAAAGCACTCATCAGCAACTCAGTATAAAAGGACTGTGGGACGGCATTTTAAGCTCCTTCCGCACAGCTGCAAACGAAAGCATTGGTTTTCGGAAAATGCAAAAGAACAACGGATACGATGAGGAGGGCCGTATCGCAATGGAGTGAAAACAGACTGCCTACCTCGCAACGTCATATTGATGAGATAGATACCGATAGTTGAAGAGAGTCGGGAGATGCGTGAGTATGAAGAGCTTGACAAGCTGACCGATAGAGGTTCTACGAAAAGGTGCGCCGACTAATAGAAAATTTCAACATCAGAGCATACTCTTGTATAACCCACAAAGGTGATCTAGTGACTGATGCCCAGAGCAACTAAAATTATGGAGGGGTCACTTTTCAAGCCTGCTAAATGGAGTGAAATCATAACACCAGGTGATGTCGAACCCGATTCCCCAATCGTAATTCGAAGGGCAGGATTGCCGGCCAAGCTGTTAAAACACGGCGGCGAGAACTGATAAGAAGTATGCAACTGCTTCTTTGTAAAATATGGTCGAACGAAGGCATGCCTGACGATTGGAACTTAAGTGTTCTCTGCTCAATCCACAAAAAGGGAAATCCCCACAATTTGCGCCAACTACCGTGGGATAAGCCTCCTCAACATCGCAAAATAACCGTAAAGAGAGAATTGCCCACCTCTTCGTCCATTTCAAAGCTGCCTTTACGAGCACGAAAAAGAGCTCCGTGAGAGTCGGGAAGGACTTCTTCGAGCCATTCGATACCAAAGGAAGTTTCAGAGGTGTCGGCAACTAGGGGAAAATAATTCGGACTGCAGAACTAAATAGAGAGGGTACCATCTTCCATAAGAGTGCACAGCTGCTGGTGTCCGCCGGTGATATTATTATCATTATCCTCAACAACCGCGTCTTTAGTTCTGCGTTTTCCAGAATTGATAAGGAAGCGAAGCAAATGGGTCTGTTAGTAAACAAGGGCAAGACGAAATATTTCCTGTCATCAAACAAACAGTCATGGCGTACGTATGGACGAAAACACTCCAGCTCTGAAAGTATTTAACGCAATACCCGCCGAGGGAAGCAGAGGAAAAGGAATACATCCACTATGTTGGAAAGACCAGGTAGAGAAGGACCTGGCTACGTTTGGAATTTCCAATTTGCGCCACGTTGCGAAAAGAAAGAACGACTGACGCGTTGTTGTAAACTCGGCTATAACCGCATAGCGGTGTTTACGCCAAGAATGCGATAATTGCCCCATGGGAGTGTGGAAATTGCATAATATCCAAAACATATTTTTAAAATACCCAATCGATTTTTTTCGGCAGTGGTAACATTGGCATTGTTATAAAAAATATATGCTTTGACAGCTCTTTCTCGAATCAGAGAGTTTCGTACTGCAATTCTGCTAAACATTTTGTCAACCAGCAAATACGGCTGCGGTTGAGCAATGCGAAAAAACGAAAAAAAATATAATAAACGGCTCTAGAGTTATAAATGTTTTTGTGAATTCAGGAACAGTGATTGAACACACGTAAATAAACAGCGATCGAAGTTTTCTTTTAAATTTGGCTAAACCGTTTCCACAAAATAACAAAAACAAATACGAGTAGTAAATTTTTTATTTTTAGGGGGTTCGGCGTTCACTTGCCGTTGGGTCAGTATGGTAAGCACCCATATATTAAGCACTTCGTCGGCAGTCGCCACCTCCAGTACAATTAAAATAAGAGTTAAGATATAAATAAGTAAGTGTTTTTATGGTATAATAGTTTTTTTTTACTATTTGAGTGTAAATACTTGTAAATACATATATGTGGATATAACTAATTAATTTATTTTTTATTAGATACTTTTTAAGTGCGGATTAATTATATAAAGCTCTGTTGATTCATATTATTTACATATATAAATATACATATCCTAACAAACAAGTAGATATGGAATAAATTATTTGCGAATTTCATTGCAATTGTTAAACTATTTAAACATTGCACCACAATGTATGCTGCATATAAAAGGTATAAGGTCGAGGTATTCACACTTAGCTCAAAGCTTAACCAACAATGCTGTTTCTGGCATACGAAAATTTTATTATGACATTACTGTCCTACTAAAACTCGGCTAATCGGTCCTGCTTATGGTCGAAATTTTTTTAACTACGGTGGTGAGGAGTTCTCCTAAGCAAATCTGCGTACGTATTTACATTGCTATATGTGTATATGACACTTATATGGTTGCACATGCATACATATTATGGTATTGTTTTCTTTCTATACTGGCGCTAAGTTACTACTACCTGTGCACCCTGTCTTGAGAAACCTAATGTCTACAATTTTGAGGAAAATTATTTTATTTTTTGTGATTTTTTTTGTACACACTAAGTTGCTGGAATTTTACCTAGTGAGGTTCGAGTTTGTTAGAGTGGAATTTTAAGAGCGATTCTTTTCGACTACAACTTAGAAAACAAACTAAAACTCCTTGAGTATAGAAAGCAAGGTGTGTACTATATATAACTACATTTGAAAAAAAAGTATATACATACTATATACATATGTGTATGCAAATCTCTATATAACGTGAAAGTATTGCAGGTGCTTCCTAGAAGTGACAAGCAGCTTAAAAATTTGCTATATACGACATGGGCAATGGCGACATTTCAAAGGGAACAACGCCTGATTAATTTTATTTCTTTTATGTGCTAATAAGAACGGCTTCAACTTGAACAAATACATATGTATATGAAAAAGGGTTGCAAAAATATCTTTAGAACGGTACTGGAAGTAAATATGAAATACTCTGTGAAGTGCAACAATCAATTTTCACATAGTTCATTTCATTTCCTCCATTACAGTGTTTTTCTAGTTTAATTTCCGCTGCTGATGATATGGAATGATGGTTCCTTTCTCTTTCTTTTCATGGTAAATACTTTGTGAATATGCATTTAAGGGGGAGCCTTCTTTAGAGGTTTAAAAAACGAAGAAGAACACTCGGCGGTGGTGCAATGGTGGAAGTTGGAGAGCTCCAGTCTTTGTGTGTCGTTTTCAGAATATATCATACATTTGAAGTGTTAACAAAAATGATTAATTTTAACTCAACTATGTCGAGCTTTGTGCTTGAAAATGTATTTTTGTGGAGAGTTATTCTTCATTACTTTAATATTAAAACTTCAGGCGAAAGTCACCGTATTTTGGTGAAAATTTATGATGACCATCCGCTAGCTGATAGAACGTGGCAAAATGGTTTGTACGATTTAAAAGTGGTGATACTGGCTTAGAGACGAAGACCGCCCTGACTGGAGAGTTTGAAGCAGGTGAACTTTAAACAAGTCTCAATGAAGATTGTTGCCAAACATAGGAAGAACTCTTAGGATCGTTGGAAGTCAATCAAGCAGCCATTTTAAAATATCAAAGAGCTGTCGAATATATTCAAAAGTAAGCAAATTGCTGGAGGATGGAGTCATGTGTAGAAGTTCACGCAAGTGAGGAAAGTTCTCTGATCGCCATTCACTTGGGAGTGGCCAGAAACGATTCTTTTACACATGGCTCAAGCAGCTCACTACTTCTGGTCTTTGACCAAGTATCCTCTGGGTAGCCTAAGAACATCCGTTCGAAGGCGAGCTAATGTGAGAAGGCGAAACATCCCCTACATAGGGTTGTGCGCTGGGTTTGGACCAGCCACGTAAAAAAAAACACACCAATGAAAAAGAAAAAACAGCCTCGGATGAGAGACCCCCATTTTGATGACGACCACGGCAAACGAAATAAGGATTACGATTTGAGGGCATGCACCTGGAATGTCCGGACTCTTACTTGGGAAGCGGCTTGGGCCGCTGCCCAGCTGGTTGATGTCCTCGCAAAAATAAAGGCTGACATCACCGCCGTCCAAGAAATGCGATAGAAGGGACAAGGACAGAGACGAGTAGGTCCTTGTGACATTTACTACAGTGGCCATATAAAGGAGCGCAAGTTTGGTGTTGGATTCGTGGTGGGAGAGAGACTCCGTCGCCGAGTACTATCATTCACTCCGGTTAATGAACGTCTAGCCACAATCCGCATCAAAGCGAGGTTCTTCAACATATCGCTGATTTGCGCCCACGCCCCGACGGCAGAGAAGGACGATGTGACCAAAGATGTCTTTTATGTGTGCTTGGAGCGCACTTATGAGAGCTGCCCCCGCCACGATGTCAAAATCGTGCTTGGCGACTTTAACGCCAGGGTGGGTAAAGAAGGTATCTTTGGCACTATGGTCGGTAAATTCAGCCTCCACGACGAAACATCCCCAAATGGGTTGAAGCTGATCGACTTCGCCGGGGCCCGAAATATGGTTATCTGTAGTACTAGATTCCAGCAAAAAAAGATTCATCAAGCTACCTGGCTGTCTCCGGATCGAAAAACTACCAACCAAATCGATCATGTTGTGATAGATGGAAGACACGTCTCCAGTGTTTTAAATGTGCGTGCGCTCCGAGGTCCTAACATCGACTCGGACCACTATCTTGTTGCAGCCAAGAATCGCACCCGCCTCTGTGCAGCAAAAAACGCACGCCAACAAACACAAGGAAGGTTCGACGTCGAGAAGCTGCAATCACAACAGACAGCGGAACGATTTTCTATTCGGCTTGCACTCCTGCTCTCTTTGAGCACTCGTCAGCAACTCGGTATAAGGGAACTGTGGGACGGCATTTCAAAATCCTTACGTACAGCTGCAACCGAAACCATTGGTTTTCGGAAAGTGCAAAAGAACAGCTGGTACGACGGGGAGTGCCGTGTCGCAGCGGAAAGAAAACAGGCTGCCTACCTCGCAACGTTACGATCGACCACTACACGTGCGGGATGGGATAGATACCGAGAGTTGAAGAGGGAAGCGAGACGCATTTGTAGACAGAAGAAGAAAGAGGCCGAAATGCGTGAGTATGAAGAGCCTGATAAGCTGGCCGACAGGGGAAATGCTCGAAAACTCTACGAAAAAATGCGGCGGCTGACAGAAGGTTTCAAGACCGGAGCATACTTAAATTATGGAGGGAACATTTTTCCAGCCTGCTGAATGGCAGTGAATGCACAACGCCAGGAGAAGGCGAACCCGATTCCTCAATCGATGACGATGGAGCAGACGTTCCATTGCCCGACCATGAAGAAGTTCGAATAGCAATTACCCGCCTGAAGAACAACAAAGCGGCGGGGGCCGATGGATTGCCGGCCGAGCTATTCACACACGGCGGCGAAGAACTGATAAGGAGCATGCATCAGCTTCTTTGTAAAATATGGTCGGACGAAAGCATGCCCAACGATTGGAATTTAAGTGTGCTATGCTCAATCCATAAAAAAGGAAACCCCACAATTTGCGCCAACTACCGTGGGATTAGCCTCCTCAACATTGCATAAAAGGTTCTTTTGAGCGTACTGTATGAAAGATTAAAGCCCACCGTCAACAAACTGATTGGACCTTATCAGTGTGGCTTCAGACCTGGAAAATCAACAACCGACCAGATATTCACCATGCGCCAAATCTTGGAAAAGACCCGTGAAAGAAGAATCGACACACACCACCTCTTCGTCGATTTCAAAACTGCTTTCGACAGCACGAAAAGGAGCTGCCTTTATGCCGCGATGTCTGAATTTGGTATCCCCGCAAAACTAATACGGCTGCGTAAACTGACGTTGAGTAACACCAAAAGCTCCGTCAGGATCGGGAAGGACCTCTCCGAGCCATTCGATACCAAGCGAGGTTTCAGACAAGGCGACTCCCTATCGTGCGACTTCTTCAACCTGCTTCTGGAGAAAATAGTACGAGCTGCAGAACTAAATAGAGAAGGTACCATCTTCTATAAGAGTGTACAGCTGCTGGCGTATGCCGGTGATATTGATATCATCGGCCTCAACACCCGCGCCGTTAGTTCGGCTTTCTCCAGGCTGGACAAGGAAGCACGGAAAATGGGTCTGGCATTGAACGAGGGCAAAACGAAATATCTCCTGTCATCAAACAAACAGTCGTCGCACTCGCGACTTGGCTCTCACGTCACTGTTGACAGTTATAACTTTGAAGTTGTAGATAATTTCGTCTATCTTGGAACCTGCGTAAACACCACCAACAATGTCAGCCTGGAAATCCAACGCAGGATTGCTCTTGCCAACAGGTGCTACTTCGGACTGAGTAGGCAATTGAAAAGTATAGTCCTCTCTCGACGAACAAAAGCTAAACTCTATAAGTCGCTCATAATTCTCGTCCTGCTATATGGTGCAGAGGCTTGGGCGATGACAGCAACCGATGAGTCGACGTTACGAGTTTTCGAGAGAAAAATGCTGCGAAAGATTTATGGTCCTTTGCGCATTGGCCATGGCGAATATCGCATCCGATGGAACGATGAGCTGTACAAGATATACGACGACATTGACATAGTTCAGCGAATTAAAAGACAGCGGCTACGCTGGCTAGGTCATGTTGTCCGGATGGATGAAAACACTCCAGCTCTGAAAGTATTCGACGCAATACCCGCCGGGGGAAGCAGAGGAAGAGGAAGACCTCCACTCCGTTGGAAGGACCAAGTGGAGAAGGACCTGGCTTCGCTTGGAATACCCAATTGGCGCCACGTAGCGAAAAGAAGAAACGACTGGCGCGCTGTTGTTAACTCGGCTATAATCGCGTAAGCGGTGTCTACGCCAATTAAGAAGAAGAAGAAGCAAATTGCTAAATCGTCTATACATTTTTTTGACAGCGCATTTAACCGTGCAGACTCGATAATGCCTAAACAAATCGAAGACATTAAAATGATGTTGCACGGTCCAGAGATGTAGGTTGGGTTTCATATAGGAATTTGTGTTTGTGATCTAATATAAGCACAGTGCCCCTGTATTTACATATACATACATATGTATGATTTTTGTTTATTTCAGATACAGTATGAGTCCAACTTTCCCCGTTGTTAGAATTGTGACAAAATATCAAATTATATTAAGTAAGTGAAAATGTGGAAGCCGATACAGCAATTTGAAACGGAAATGCAAAGTAAGGGAAATAAAATTTAAAATACAAAAAGTCATGCTTGAGTGGAATGTAAGGAAACTTTTCTGAAGTCTACTTCTTATTCAATATGTCATACTTATGCAGATACGTATTTACATATCCGAAAACCTATATACTTATCTCTACACCAACGCAAATGTGTGTGTGCCACAGTTACAAACAAGTCCGTATGTGAACATCTAGCACATGCACGCACCTAGTACAACGCTTACACATATCTTCACTCACCGATCATTGCAATTTTCACCCAACTTGTATAAATTGCACATCGGTAATGATGTGGGCATTTGCTCGTGTTTTCGTGGTTTTCTGTCTACTATTTAGAACTGTGCTACTTACTATGATGGGTCTAAATTTGCTATGCTTTTAGCTAGCCGAGAAACTTTTCTACAAAAGGTATAAAGCAGAGAACTACACCGATGCACTTCAACAAAGAGTACACCGTTGGTGGTACACTCTCAATTCTCTAGTATCTATAGATAAAATATATGTATGTGTTGCACACAAAGTGGATTTGAAAAGCAGTAATAAATATATTTATTTAACAGAACCTGAAATTTTTCTCTAAAATTAGGCTTATATATAATATTTGTGTGAGTGTTAGTTTCCTATCAACCTACAAAAAATTGTTGATCGATATCTGGGTTTAGCATACATACTGGGTCAGCATACTTAAAACGTAACAAAAATGTTTACCTTTCTCAATAAGCAATGCTCATAACTCTAAAGCACAAATATACTTGTACAATATTAATAAAAAAGTATGTAAGTTAATACCACCAGTTCACATTACATGAACATATTCTTTATCTGTCATAAATATGTAACATGACACTTACGACCCATATGGTCCGTATTAAGTATCCGTAAGTAACATTATGTGTACTTTGCTAATACTGTCCGCCTTAGGTGGTCCAAAAATGTAACTCATAGATTGTAAGATGAATCTTCCCACTTGGAACATATGTCCTACATATGTCCTATCTCAAGTGGATTGTAGATATACTTCCTAGAATGTAAGATTAATATTTGTATCTAGGCTTAAGCAAAATATTGTATTTAAGAAAATGTAATAAAGAAAACGAGGCAGTTGCCCGTAGTTGCCCACGAAAACTAAACGGAGTTTTTAATTGGCGATCCTGCCAGGAGAATCATAAAACTCCTGTTGGACCAAAACCAAAAAAAAAAAAAAACAAACAAAACGCAAACAAGTATCGCGAACTCGCGAGAAAAGAAATACAAAAGTACTAGTGTGTTACTCAAAGCGTACGGTAGCAACTAGAAACGCGCTAAGCAATTAACGGCAAAATAAAAATCGCTAAGAGACATAAGAAAAAATCTCAGCGCCACAATTGAAAAAAAATCGAGTGTTTGCCAACTGCCTATCGAACGCGCAACGTCTATACGGATTACGAGCGAAAAACAAGCTAACGTACGCGTTACAACAATTGAAAAAATAAGTAAAATTGAGAAACAAAAAACTACAACAGTTTCACAAATAAAGTGATTTTAAAATGTGAATTGAAAAACCAAAAACTGAAAGTGAAAATTTTTGAAAATTTCAAACAAATAGAAGAAAGTGAGTGGATCTATAAACTATCCACATAAAAACAAATAAATAAAAAAATTCTGTAAATCAGAAATTTCACCAAAAAACTGATTTCATTTAAACCTCGCACACGGCCGCCAACGACGACCATTGCACAACCAACCGCCAAAATTCGACTTAAAAAGCAACAGCAGCAGCAAAGTCAACAATAGCCGCAACAGTAGTAACAGCAGCAACAGCAGAAATAGCAACAGTAACAACAGTAGCAGTAGAAGCAGCAACATAAAATTAGTTGTAAGTAAGGCTTATACATATGTATTTATTAATTAAATTAAGTAAAAAAAATTGTTTATTGTGAGTATTAATTTGCTTCATGAAACTCACAAATACATATAGTATATAAAAAAGGGCAAACCCGAAAAATAACGATTATAAAAAATAGGCGATAGGAATAAAGAATTTTTAAGAGATCAAGATAATTTTATAATTTTTCAAAATGGCAGTGAATAATTTTACTGTAGACGATATAGCTAGATTAATAGCTACACAAACCGCAAACTTAAGAACTGAGATAGCTCAGTTGAGTAATAGAATTAAAATTCTAACAGATGCGTCACATGTAACTGAGTATGAAACTCAAAGAATTAACGATTCCATAACATGTGACGAAAATTTAGACATAATAAAGTCTTTGCCAGAATTTTCCGGTAAATCTTATGTCAGCTGGAGAGAAGCTGCAAAGAATTCGATGAGCCTATATATTGAAGGTAGTAGAAGGTATTTTGGAGCATTAACTATCCTCCGAAATAAGATTGTAGGTAATGCCAATGTTATGTTAACTAATCATGGCACAGTTTTGAATTTAGAAGCAATATTTGCAAGATTAGATTTTGCTTACGCCGACAGACGACCAATTCACGTAATTGATCAAGAAATGAGCGTTATGAGACAAGGATCGACATCCTTAATTGATTATTATAATGAAGTCAATCAGAAATTGACATTACTAATAAATAAAACTATAATGACGCACGGCACCAATTCCGATATTACAAAACAATTAAATATCAAGAATCGAGAAACCGCGTTAAGAACTTTTATAACTGGTTTAAATTACCCTCTAAACCAAATATTATTTACATTAACACCTACCGATTTGCCAAATGCTCTTGCTAAGGCACAAGAACTTCATTCAAATCAAATACGATCGCAATTTGCTTTGCAATTTACTAAAAACAATCATGAAATTGGTTCACGAAACCAGCCTCAAGCTAACCGAAGATATTCGAATTTTCAGAATAACTTAAGGTACCCCCAAACAAATAATAATTCCTACCAAATGTATGCCAATTACCTAGAACCTATGGAAGTGGATCAATCAATCCAATTAACAAATAAACCCAATCAAAGAAACCAACCACACGTGAGGAGTAACAGATATAATTGGCAGACAAATTATCAGCTAACAAATATACCAAAAAGGTCCATTGAAAGTGCACAAATAAGCACACAACCTCAACCAAAAATTCAACGAATTAATAATATTGGTGAGAACCATTTTTTAGGGTAAACTCCGATTTGCCGTATGTTATTAAAACCGATAAAAAAACTGGGCAAATCTTTAGAATTCTCATAGATACGGGGGCAACCAGCTCATATATACGAGCCGGAATTTATAATAATAAAGGCATTTTAGCTATTAAGAAGAAGGTTAGAACCATTCATGGTTCGACCATAATAAAATATTTTCTTAATATCAATCTGTTTGGTATACAGGAACGTTTTTATGAAATTAACAATTTAGAGAGCGATCTTTTAATTGGAATTAATTTCCTAAATAAAATCGGAGCGACAATTGATATTCCGAATAGAAAATTGATTTATGGGAATAATAAAACAGAGAAAATAAATTTTCTCAATGATTTAATTATACTAAACCCCTTGGGACAAAAAAGTCCTGAGGCACCCGTCAGTAATAATATTAGCAAAAATGATACTAAGGATAGAAAAATTAATGAAACAAATTCTCACAACATTTTAAAAATAAATTATGTTGAAATTTCTAACGAAGTTGCTGATACGTATAACTATAATAATAATTAAACAAAAGATATCAACATTCCATTGCTAAGAGAGGATGTTATTAAAATAATAAATAAAGCTCATCAAAACGTGAACATGGATTTACCTTTTAGAACAGATATTAAAGCAGAAATTAGAACTGAGGATGACAAACCTATATGGTCCAAACAATGTCCTTATTCTATATCTGCAAATAACTTTGTTAATAAGGAAATCGAAAGTTTACTCGCAAAAGGGATTATACGACATAGTAAAAGCCCGTATAATTCTCCCGTTTGGGTCGTTCCAAAAAAAGGAATAAATGAAGATGGTAGTCCGAAATTAAGACTGGTCATCGACTAAAAAATTAATGAAAAATCAATAACCGACAGGTACCCAATGCCTAATCCCGAGGTAATACTTTTGAATTTGGGAGAATCAAAATACTTTTCCACAATAGATTTAGAGTCTGGATTTCATCAGATATTGATGGAAGAAAACGATATAGAAAAAACAGCATTTTCCGTAAATAACGGAAAATATGAATACCTAAGAATGCCATTTGGACTTAAAAATGCTCCAAGTATATTTCAGAGAGCAATGAATAATATTTTACATGAATTTATAGGAAAATTTTGTCACGTATATGTTGACGACATAATAGTATATTCAGAAACCCTAAAGGAACATATATCTCACTTGAAATATATAGTACAAACCCTCGAAGAAGCCCATATGAAAATATCTATAGAAAAATCAAAATTTATAGAAACCAAGGTTGCATTTTTAGGATACGTTGTATCCCATAAAGTTATAAAAACTGATCCCAAAAAAGTAGAAACTATAAAAAATTACCCATATCTCAAGACGTTACGACAACTTAGAGGATTTTTAGGATTAACGGGATACTATAGGAAATTTATAGGAAATTGTGCAACAATAGCTAAACCACTAACAAAACACTTAAAGGGAGAAAATGGTAAAATATCGCAGTATATGTCCAAAAAAACAATTATTAATCGTGATCAAGAAGGAATTGTTGCTTGTGAAACCTTAAAAAGAGCGTTGCAAGAACAAGTTGCATTAGCTCAACCAAACTTTGATAAAAAATTAATTTTGACTACTAACGCATCTATTGTTGCTGTAGGTGCAGTTTTATCGCAAAAAGAAAGACCAATAACATTTATTTCAAAGACACTAAACTCTACCGAACAAAACTACGCAACAAACGAAAAAGAATTATTCGCCATAGTTTGGACATTAAAGACATTACGCCATTATCTCTACGCAGTAAAAAATTTAGAAATTCATACGGATCATCAACCATTAGCATTTGCAATGTCCGAAAAAAATCCAAATGTTAAAATGAAAAGATGGCGAGCTTTTATTGAGGAGTTTTCTCCAAAAATAATTTATAAACCGGGAACAACAAATGTAGTTGCTGACGCATTATCAAGACAAGTATTAAATAATTTAACTAGTTCATGTGAGTCGAGTGACTCAAGTGATTCACTAATAGAAACCCAACATTCCGCAGAAAGTAGCGATGAGTACCAAATTCATGAAACAAAAAAACCTTTGAATCATTTTAAGCAACAGATAGTAATCGATAATGGAGCAAGAATTACTGTCTTAGGGACTATTTCTTCTTTTAATAATAAACGTTTTTTAATTGAATATGACAAACCTGAAAATATAATTGGTATTTTAAAAAAATATATGCATCCAAAAGTAGTTACAGGAATATTTTGCACACCTGAAGTGCTATATGCAATAAAAAACATTTTGAAGGAAACATTTCCCACGATAAAATTTCTATATACCAAACTATTCCCTAATGATATATGCAATAAAGAAGATCAAGGATCGATAATCGAGCAAACACATTATAGAGCGCATAGAAATTATAGGGAAAATTTGGCTCAAATTAGGCAGCAATATTATTGGCCTCTAATGATAAAACAATTTAAACAGTATGCAAAAAATTGTAGCATATGTAATAGTAATAAATATGAAAGACATCCGAAACTAATTCCAATAGGGGAAGCACCAATACCAAAAAAAGAAGGAGAACAACTCCATATAGATATTTTTTTCGCACAAAAGCTTAAATTTCTTACATGTATAGATTCATATTCCAAATTTCTAATCGTAAAATATATAGAAGACAAATCAAATTTAGAAGAAAAAGTTTTGGAACTGTTACAAACATTTCCAAATGTTAAAAGTATAGTTATTGATAATGAACCAGGCTTAAGTACGATACAGTTCAAGTCTTTAATGGAAAGGATTAATGTGCAAATTTATTATTGTACACCACGCCACAGTACAAGTAATGGCCAAATAGAAAGAGTTCATTCAACACTGATTGAAATCTCCAGATGTTTAAAGCAAGAACACAGCTTAATTAGTAATTTTGAATCAATTATGAGAGCAGTTCAACAGTATAATAAAACAATTCATTCTGTAACAGGTAAACAACCTTGCAACATTTTATTTAATAAAGAGCCTCACGATAATACATATGAAAATTTTGTTGCAAAATGCTCAAGATAAAATGCTAGAGCATCATAACAAGAAAAGACTTCAGAAAAGTTATCAGAAAGGAGATATTATTTATGAAAAAATTTATGGGGAAAGAAATAAATTGAACCCCAAGTACAAAAGACAAGTAGTATTAGAAGATTTAGGAAATACAATTAAAATACAAAACAGAAACAGAATAATACATAAAGATAATATTAAATCTTAAAATTCTTTAGGTTCACAATGTTATACATCATCATACTTTATACGGCAATGCCATTCATCACAGCTCAAATCGAAATCATGGATCTCAATCACGGGAATGGATATTCCCTTCTGAACCTAGAAAAAGTAAAGTTGGTTGAAAGATACGACAGAATTACATATCTTATTAATACAACAATGTACAAAGAAATAGTTGACAATTTAGAGGAAATGGCACTCAAAGAAAAAGAACCAAATCCGCTTGTAATGGCTAAAATTAAGCATATTAGAACTCAGATATATACACTCACCCCACATCATAGAATTGAGAAAAGGGGATTAGTTAATATTATAGGGACAGGTCTTAAATATATTTATGGCGTCATGGACGACGAAGACCGTCAAGAAATAGAAGGCAAATTAGAAATAAATACAATCAATGCCCACAATGCAATCGAACAAATCAATGTTCAGAAAAACATTAATGAAAAATTTAACTACCAAATTAAAGCTATTAGCGATAATACTAACAATCACTACAGGAAATTATTTCAGAATATAAACGCAGTTAGCTCAGAATTAAATAAAATATCAAAGGAACGGTGGACAAACAAACTGTTGGGGAATTTAATGCATATTGAGACTAATATCGTAAGAATAAAAGAGATCATAATGACGAGCCAAAATAACCTCTTAAGTAGAGATATTATTTCAGATGACGATAGTTTAAAATTGAATATAACTTTTGAAAAATTGGGTAAGATCAAAATTGTAATTGTCACTCAAAACGAAAATATTGTGATTTTAGTAAAGATTCCTAGTTTTACTAAAGAGACCTATCAATCAATATACATTCAACCTATACCGAATATAAATCAAGCAGAATTAAATATAGAAGAAAAGGAAATTTTATGTCTAAATGATATCACATATAAAAAGACTTCCATAAAAAAAGAATTAGAAGAATACAAAGACGATTGCATCGAGTATTTATTTAGGAGTCAAATTAAGATGAATTGTAAATATAAGTATAATAACCAATCAAAAGTAATAGAAATGGATACAAACCATATTTACGTAATCAATGCAAACAATAAAACCATTTATCACAACTGTAATTCTAACAACTTTACTATTAACGGTAATTATTTAATACGGTTTGAAAATTGTAATGTTCAAATTGATAACTTAGTCTATAGACATCGTAAGCCTCTCACAATGAAATTATTACCAAATCCAGTTAAGGTTATTAATATTACAATCACAAAGAATTTAAGTATGGAAGAAATACATTTTCAAAACATTAAAAATATTCAGGAAATAACAGAACTCAGGTATGAAGCAAAAAAAAGTAAAATGATAAATTACAGTCTGATAACAATTGTCAGCCTTATAATAGTAATACTAATAATCTGTAAATACAAAAAGAATAAAAGCACACAGGTTAAAATTAACATTGAACAAATTCCAATGCAAGATCAAGCCCAACCTATAGATCAAATGATGGAAAGAATCAAGCACTATTCCTCTTTGAATCGGGACGCTTCAATTTAGTGGTGGGGGAGTTAATACCACCAGTTCACATTACATGAACATATTCTTTATCTGTCATAAATATGTAACATGACACTTACGACCCATATGGTCCGTATTAAGTATCCGTAAGTAACATTATGTGTACTTTGCTAATACTGTCCGCCTTAGGTGGTCCAAAAATGTAACTCATAGATTGTAAGATGAATCTTCCCACTTGGAACATATGTCCTACATATGTCCTATCTCAAGTGGATTGTAGATATATGTACTTCCTAGAATGTAAGATTAATATTTGTATCTAGGCTTAAGCAAAATATTGTATTTAAGAAAATGTAATAAAGAAAACGAGGCAGTTGCCCGTAGTTGCCCACGAGAACTAAACGGAGTTTTTAATTTGTATGTATATACATACTATATGTATACGGGGCTACTGAGTCTCTGAGTCTTGTCTCTGCTTAGCGTTCACATGGAAAAGACCAACTCCAGCACCTCGAGTAGAGTTTTCCATTTTCATTTTCGCAAATGTTTGTGCGGTTCATCTACGCTGCATAGATCGAGTTGTATAGTTAATTTTTCACATTTTGCTTATAAAGACTTACTAAGAATGTGTTAGAACGTTATATGTATATAATACCGGCTATTAATACGTATTTTCAAAGAAATACTAACTATATGTATGTCGGGAATTCCTTAATCCATCAGAATGTATTGAATACCCGCTATTTAAGGCCAAATTTGTGACAAGAATTTCCTACTCTTTTGGGAAGTATTGAAAGCCCGTAATTTTATTACACTAAATACTGCTAATAGTTATTAAATGTTTGAATTAAATGTTGAAGTATTTCATTTTTATCCTCCGTCACCATTTTCTAAAATAGTATTATAATGCTATATTGTAGATATTAATTACAAACAAGCAAGAAAGGGCAACCGAACATTTTATACTCTTGAAAATTGCAATAACCAAAGCCATGGAAATACCTTAATATGTAACCGTCAACCAGAGGATCGGAATCTAAACAATTTTATATATACATACATATACTCTATTCGGCATAAGATTTGTTAGATGTAACTCACATGCAATCACTAATCATATGGAGTAAATTCAGCCGTATGTTCGAAAATCCTGATATTACATAGATATATGTTGGCTAGGTCAAGTTTTTGCCCAATTGTATCTATTTTAGGTACAAAGATATACTGTTATGAGTAAAACATTTTCTTTGATATTCATTGAAATAACTCAAATATTGCCGACATTTGCAGCTTAAAGTCACATAAATTTAAAATTGTGTTATTTGGGAAGTAGGCGGTCTTTCGAGTGACGAGATATGTGATTACATCAAAAAGTGGGCGGTGCTAGGCCCATCGTCAAATTTCTCCACTAGCTCCCATAAAGCCCTCTCACACCATCTCGGAGGTGAAATTTAATGTTTCTGGAGTATTAAGGGGCTATACCAGTGTGACACTTTAAAAAAAGTTTTATTTGCTTTTTCGATAGCTTATATTTCCATAAATATCCTGTAAAATCGGAAGGTATCTTGAATTGTTTTTGGATGGCACAGTTCTCGGAGGTGCAAACATATATATGTGAAACTTTATACGCGTTTTTCTCCAAACGATATTTTTCAATTGCTGGCGTCATAACTCAACGAGAAATTGACCGATCAACTTCAAATTAAAACTGAGTATTTTTGAATACATTTACTATATAACGATTTGCGATCTTTTTGATTGGTTGAAAGTTGTCAATTTGACATTAAAAAAACGACCATTTTTTACCAAAAAAAAACATTTTTTTTTTTCAAAACTATGCCATATTGTTAATTTTTGATATTTTGCAAAGATCATAGGTCATTGTATGGGAAATATCTTTATATTTAATAAACTTTTCGAAAGTCTTTTGTTTCAGCTACTCATTTTTGGCACCTCCGAAGACAGCTCATAAATCCGTTATTTTTCAACATTTTTGTAAAAAAAAATCTTAAAATATAGCTGAAGATATACCTTATTACCTTCCAAGAAGTTCGAAATATTCAATCGCGTACTTTCTCTTAAAAATTCACGAAAATCGCCTAATTTTTCATACGTCACACTGGTATAGCCCCTTAAGTTATTGATTTATTTCGCTTTTAGTAATTTTGAACAGTACCGTTATGTGGGGAGAGAGCGGGTTATCTTCCGATTTCATCTATTTTCACACTTTAGGCAAGAGCAGTTATAATATCTGTGTTGGGCGAATTTGATTTTTGTAGCGAGGCCATGGCCACTTTTTCAAAAACCACAGGTGCCCCTTACTACTGCAATATACTGTGCCAAATTACAGTTTTATATCTAAATTTAGTGCTTAGTTATGGCACTGTATAAGTTTTTGGTTAATGGCCATTTGCGGCCGTGCCAGTGGTCCGATTACAATCACCTACTACCTCGTAATTTTTTTTTTTTTGTACTTAGAAACCCGTATATTAAGTTTCACCAAGATATCTCCATTTTTACTTAAGTTGTAGCTTGCACGGACGAAAGGACGGACAGACACACTACTCTGATCAAATTGTAAGATGAATTTTTAATTTATACTTCGCGTGTCTTTCGAATTTTTGCCTTTATGCCGCGATGTCTGAATTTGGTATCCCCGCAAAACTAATACGGCTTTGTAAACTGACGTTGAGTAACACCAAAAGCTCCGTCAGGATCGGGAAGGACCTCTCCGAGCCGTTCGATACCAAACGAGGTTTCAGACAAGGCGATTCCCTATCGTGCGACTTTTTCAACCTGCTTTTGGAGAAAATAGTTCGAGCCGCAGAACTAAATAGAGAAGGTACCATCTTCTATAAGAGTGTACAGCTGTTGGCGTATGCCGATGATATTGATATCATCGGCCTCAACACCCGCGCCGTTAGTTCTGCTTTCTCCAGGCTGGACAAGGAAGCACAGAAAATGGGTCTGGCAGTGAACGAGGGCAAGACGAAATATCTCCTGTCATCAAACAAACAGTCGTCGCATTCGCGACTTGGCTCTCACGTCACTGTTGACAGTCATAACTTTGAAGTCGTAGATAATTTCGTCTATCTTGGAACCAGCGTAAACACCACCAACAATGTCAGCCTAGAAATCCAACGCAGGATAACTCTTGCCAACAGGTGCTACTTCGGACTGAGTAGGCAATTGAGAAGCAAAGTCCTCTCTCGACAAACAAAAACCAAACTCTATAAGTCACTCATAATTCCCGTCCTGCTGTATGGTGCAGAGTCTTGGACGATGTCAACAACGGATGAGTCGACGTTGCGAGTTTTCGAGAGAAAAGTTCTGCGAAAGATTTATGGTCCTTTGCGCGTTAGCCACGGCGAATACCGCATTCGATGGAACGATGAGCTGTACGAGATATACGACGACATCGACATAGTTCAGCGAATTAAAAGACAGCGGCTACGCTGGCTAGGTCATGTTGTCCGGATGGACGAAAACACTCCAGCTCTGAAAATATTCGACGCAGTACCCGCCGGGGGAAGCAGAGGAAGAGGAAGACCTCCACTCCGTTGGAAGGACCAAGTGGAGAAAGACCTGGCTTCGCTTGGAATATCCAATTGGCGCCACGTAGCGAGAAGAAGAAACGACTGGCGCGCTGTTGTTAACTCGGCTATAATCGCTTAAGCGGTTTCTACGCCAATTAAGAAGAAGAAGAATTTTTTTCTGTAAGTTGGTAGTGCTGTTAGTGACATCTATGCTAAATATCATTTCGAAATATTCAGTAATATTTGAGATACGCATCATTTTGTGAGGCTCTAAAAGCGAATTCTTCGATTTTCACTATGTATGAATTTATTGAACAAAGAAGTGCGATAATGCACCATCTCATACTGCATTGGTTATTCGTGAACATTTCGCCACATTTTCAACTAATATCGTGCCGCAACCACCGCATTCGCTTAATTTACCTTCGTGTAACTTCTGGGTATTCAGCAAATTCACATGCCCACTCCGAGGACACCGTTTTGACTCAATTGAGGATATAAAAGCTCAATCAAAGACGGCTCTGATAGCCATCACGACTGAGAATTTTTCCAAGTGCCATGATGGCTGGAAAATTCGTTGACATAGGTGTATTGCAGCGGGTTTTGATTACTTTGAAGGAGATGAAATGGACAAAATTCACCTTTCATTGTGATCACAGTAGTACAGTCACCCGGATTTCAAGTTCTCTTGTCATTCATGATCATTTATATATAAAACCCTCTCTTTCAGTTTTTGGTGATACGTAAAACCGTTAGGTGAACAAAACTATAATACTCTGTAGCAATAGGTTACAAGAGTGTAAAAATTAATTAGAAAACATATCGTATCGTCTGAACATATCGTATTTATTAATTTAAAACCAAGCGCATTGCAACCATGAAAATAATTTCAAAATGGAATGTTAAAACTCGTAGCAGCGAACTCTTCGGGTTTCCTCGTCGTTCCCTCTCCCCCAAAAATTGATTTGGGTGACAAAAGGGTTCTTTGAAGGAAAATTAGGCACCCATGTAATTCTATGATATACATATATTATGTTATTCAGTGGGTTATTTGTCTTCTACATTTCAACGAACTTCCATTTCGTGCTCTTTTCGAACACATAGATGGTGTCTCAAAGAGTCCAAATACATTTTCTGGCGACATAGGTAAACTGCTCCCTGATTGTGAGAAGTTGCCTGTTGTCAAATTTGAAAGTTTTCCATCCTGCCAATTACCTTCTGAGGTTATTAATCCGACCCAACTTAGCACAGCTTATCTCTATAAAATATCAGAAGCTGTTATTTCCGGTCAATGTTCCTCAGATTTAGCGTCGATGCATCCAGGTAACGTAATTTTTTCATTGGGGGCGTTTCTCACGTGGTGGGTCCCAAACCCAGCGCACAACCCTGTGTAGAGGATGTTAAACCTTTCACTTCATCTCGCCTTCAAACGGACATTCTTAGGATACTCAAAGGATACTTGGTCAAAGACCGGAAGTCGGGGGCTGCTTGAACCATTTGTAAAAGAATCGTTTCTGACCACTCCCAAGTGAATGGTGATCAGAGAACTTTCATCACTTGCGTGAACTTCTACACATGACTCCATCCTCCCGCCCTGCTATATGGTGCAGAGGCATGGACGATGACAACATCTGATGAGTCAACATTGCGAGTTTTCAAGGAGACAAGTTCTGCGAAAGATTTATGGCGACGGCGAATATCGCATTCGATGGAACGATGAGCTGTATGAGATATATGGAAGTATGTGTAAAGTTACATATTGATATAGTTTGATAATATGAAATGTTAAGTCTTATTTTGAAAACATAGCAGCAAGTCAAGTTGATAGTTTCGGAAATACAGCTTTGAATACTTGTGTGCTCGAGGCTAGCTAGGCTAAGTGCGCTGTTTTTCTCGAAACTGTGTTCTGGAAGTCGGTTGGCAAGATTTCGCGAGAACTACTCAACCGATCTTCATGAAATATTGCACAAATCTTTGAGATACAATTCTTAAAGACTTGGACAAATAATTTTTTTTTCGATTACAAAAATTAAAAAAAATATGTCTCAAAATTTTCACTTAAATTTTAATTTTTTTTAATTGTCTCCCAAAAATTCATTTTTGTTTCCTTCATCCAAGTTTTAACTCGGCAATGGGTGAGTTCAAAATATATTTTTTTTTAACTTTCAGAATTTCTTTGTTAATAGTGTATGTTTGAAAAACAAAACTTCTGTTAATAAAGGTTAAGCGTTTTGCTTCACTTATTCCTTACCTCGGGTGGGGGGCAATAAATGATAGCTAACGGCTCCTTTATTTGAAATATTTCCTTTTAATTCTTCTTTTACCCCTTACCACTGGTGGGGGGAAGTAAAATTTGTAAATAAAAGGAATGTTTTCGATTGAGATTTTCTTCCAAATCTGATCTTTATTTCGTATTTTTCTTGCTTATATACAATTTGTAAAACTATCTTATCTATCTAAATATATGCGTATGTGTGTATGTATTGCAGCATATTGTTTATTGCTGCTTGACATGGGGTTGTTTTGATACATATGTGTGTGTATGATAATCTTATCTCTTCTCTAAATTTATGACATGTGTCCCTATGCATTTTGTTTTTATTGCATGCGCATTGCATGTAAATGCATTATGTATGTACATATATATGTTTATTAATATATAAATAGATATTTGTATTCAGTAGAATTTCGGCTTTGCTGATAAATAAGCATGTTCAATGATATTTGAACATATTGCCGAGGGAAAGAAATGATTATTAGTGGACTGTATAACTTATTACAATAGCTACAATATTTCTTATCTTATTTGTAAATAATATAAAATCGTGTAAATATAAATATATTAATTATTCCGCCTTTTTTGAAGTAATGATCCTGTTCAATTTTGAACATTCTCTTGGGCGGCAAAAGTGACTGCAGCTTGTAGTCGTCGCCTGGTTTTCAATCGATAGTAAATGAAGATTTCTGCTAGCACGCCGATTATAAAGAATAACAATGCGTACTGAATTACCATGTTCATTTTTGAACATTCTCCTGGGCGACAAAAGTGACTTCCAACCGCAGATTGTAATCGACGTTTCGTTTGTTAACGCAAGCTGCCATGGTATTAGTAACTCCCAAATGGTTGTTACTACATCCGCTTTTCCAACTGGATCTATTTCGGCTATTTCGATAGTTTTACTTACGTCTTTTTTATTATGGTCCTGGAAAAGGATTTCTTTATCGCGTTGCTTATCTTTCTCCACTTCAGGTTTCTTTGATGCATCGTCCTTTGTATCAATAGTTTGTTTGTCGTCTCTCGTCTTAGAAGTTGTGTCTCGTATCTTCTTGTCTTCATCTTTTTTTGTTGTATCCACACGTCTTTTGGCGACACTTCGACTGGTATCCGACGATGATGACATTGTTACGTAGCCATAACAACGTGTTCCCGGAGTTCGGGAGTTGGTGACCACCTTGGCTCCGATAACTTTGCCATATTTAGAAAATATAGTTTTCAGATCACTGGCTCTCGTTAATGAAGATAACCCCGATACCAAAAGATTACGTGAAGGTTTTGTCTGTTTTCCTTTGGACGACAATTTTGTAGATGTATTCACTTTGTCATCCTTCTGCGAAGTCTTGTTTGAAGATGATTTTTGTTCACTAATGTCTTTATCCTTTTGGTCGCCGGACTTCTCATCTTTTCTCTTTGATTTATCGTCATCGGGCTTGCTGCATTGGCGTTCGTCCTTAATGCTGCTGGATCCACCCTTGGATGTTCTTGTGTCCTTCAAAGCTGCAACCGTTTTTGTACTCTTTGGCGCTGAATTCCTGCCGGTATTATCACCTTCTGCATCGGTGCATTTTTCCTTTATGTATTTTTGTGAAGTAGTAAAATCTTCCTTCTGTGTTTTAGCATCATCTTCCAAAATATGATCAGCTACTTCAGTTTCGTCTTCAAACGATTTAACCTGGACTTCATTTTCCCACATTTTTCCAAAATGTGAGCCTGCCGGAAGAGATATGAGATTGTAAGATTCCTCAGTTTTTGAAGGTTTATGTAATTCTTCAAAGAATTCTTCTTCAAATTCATTTTCTTTTTTATCTTCCTCTATTATTTCCGTTGTTTTTTCCTCAACAGAAGATAGAGGGAGTGATCGAACTGTTATTAGTTTTTCGTCTTCAATATTTTGCACTGCATTAATTAGTTTCGTCGCAGTTGTAGATAATTTTGGTATGATGAACAGAATTGGCTGATTGTCGTACTTTTTCTTAAGTTGACTCCATGCAGCTTGATAATTTTTCGACGAAATTTGAAAATGCTGTATTACTCGTGCAGCTTCGCCTTTTAAGCATTGACGAAGACGCAGCATTTTTTCTATGTTCGGCATCTGCTCGTTGTCATGTACCATAACTTGAAACACGTTGTAAAAATTGGCCCATTCCTTAATATCGCCATAAAATGTTGGAATTTTTATTATTTTTTTCTTTCTTCAAAGTTAGGGCGAAAAGAAATTTTAGGCTCTTCTTTTTTTAATTTCCTTTTTAAATTCTGAAGATCTTCGTAATATTCGTCACATATTTTTTCGAATATGTCTTCAATTTCAACATTAAAATCTAATTTGCTTTTTAGATTTTGGATGTCATTGAATAAGCAGTCTAAGCCTTTTATTTGATCGTTGTCAATCGTTAGTTCCATGCTTAGATCTTCCATTTTTCTTCTGAGGTTTTCAATTTTCCTCATGAATATGGAAGTTTTTTGATCTGGATTAGTGCATCGTATTTGAACTGTTTCAATTTGCCGATCAAATTCGACTAGAGGCTTATCTTTTAAAATGCTCATCTTTAATGCATTGATTGCCTCTTCGATTTTAATCATAGTGTTATTGTATTCATTCTTCTTGAAGTAATCTTCTTCTCCTATGCCATCTGCCATTAACTTTTCGTGATTGGTATCGAATTCTTTTTGGTACTTTTCAAGAATTTTAATGTTTTCTTCAATTTTTGCTTTCTTTAATGCCTTTCCTGAAATAGTGTTGGATGTGGACAACACTTTTTCGGCTAAATCTGCCTGGGCATCCAGAATTTTCTTTCTGTTTATACCCATTTCGAGAATTTTTTCGCAAAACTTCTCCTATTTATTGATGAACTGCTTGCTTTTCTCCAAAGAAATCGTTGGAGGTATTTGATTTGGTCGCCTAGTTGACCTTGCTGTGCCTCGACTCACAGCCGCTGAATATTTCTTGGATAGCAGTTAATCACTGCGTTTAGTCTATGCTAAAACGGCTTATGCGATCGGTTTTAATGCGGGAATATACACCCGTCTTACATATATTTTTATTTAATCAATATGCGGGAATATAGACCCGTCTAACAATTATTTTTTTATGTTGCCTGTATTTTAAACAGGGCTTTTTTGTATGTTGCCTGTTTTTTAAATACAGGTCTTACTTGCCTGTATTTTCCTTCATACAGGTCTTTTTCTTTGGCTGAGACCACAATCCGGCTCGAAGGACCAAATATATGTTAATAAAGGTTAAGCGTTTTGCTTCACTTATTCCTTACCTCGGGTGGGGGGCAATAAGTGATAGCTAACGGCTCCTTTATTTGAAATATTTCCTTTTAATTCTTCTTTTACCCTTACCACTGGTGGGGGGAAGTAAAATTTGTAAATAAAAGGAATGTTTTCGATTGAGATTTTCTTTCAAATCTGATCTTTATTTCGTATTTTTCTTGCTTATATACAATTTGTAAAACTATCTTATCTATCTAAATATATGCGTATGTGTGTATGTATTGCAGCATATTGTTTATTTTCTTTCAAATCTGATCTTTATTTCGTATTTTTCTTGCTTATATACAATTTGTAAAACTATCTTATCTATCTAAATATATGCGTATGTGTGTATGTATTGCAGCATATTGTTTATTGCTGCTTGACATGGGGTTGTTTTGATACATATGTGTGTGTATGATAATCTTATCTCTTCTCTAAATTTATGACATGTGTCCCTATGCATTTTTGTTTTTATTGCATGCGCATTGCATGTAAATGCATTATGTATGTACATATATATGTTTATTAATATATAAATAGATATTTGTATCCAGTAGAATTTCGGCTTTGCTGATAAATAAGCATGTTCAATGATATTTGAACAACTTCTAATACAATATTTCATATTTTATATGACAAAAAAATTGTTGAAAAGCTGCTGTTGTTTACCCGGGGAAGCATATGTAGCCCTTTAATGAAATTAACGCGGAAACTTACCAATACACACCTTCTAACTCATAAGCCCAATGTGTAAGAAAGGGATGAACGATCATACGTTCAAAAAAGTTTCGGTTAGAACAGTCATACTAACGTTAACAGGAATCCCTGATAAGGCTATTGGACAATTAGCCGCCTCAAAATGATCTTTTCATTCTTGGCTTGTTTGCGCAGATGTAGTTTCATGTAAATTCGTAAGTATATACAATTTTTATAATAATATACAAATGATTACTTTGAACAATTTGTTACACTTAATTAGGTGTTTGATGCGTTAAAAGGTTTGTTGTGGAAATATTTACAATGAGGTAAGTATCTAAAAAGTCAGTTGCACGTAAATGAGGTTATAATTATTCATTCCAGTCGCAATTCAGAAATTTTTGACGCCAAGGTTATCCAGTAAATTAATAAAAATTAAGATCTGTGAAAAAATACAAATTTAAAAGAAACCTGATCATTTCGCAATCAAATTATGAAATTGAAAATGATATGAACATTCTGTCGTGTGATGAAATTAAACCAATAATTTATATACTCATACACACAATCTGAGGCATTAGTCGGCCTATAATATACCTACATATATGTAAACGAATATCAGGTTAATTAATTATAATTTTAAAGAGTCGGAGAGAATTTGAGCCAGGCTGGATTACGAACATCTGATAGGAGAGTGCTGTGGATAAAAAAAAATGGATTATAGAGAAATAAAATATCTTGATCTCATACTACATTAGTAAGCATAAAAATTGTGCGTAATAAAAATTATATAGTAATTACTTTAGTAGTTTTTGCTATTACATCGAAAAAAAAAAATTAAAATAAATCCCCAGATTATTTCATAAAAATGAAGTGTGCAACATGTTGCTATGGAGTATAAAAGTTTTGTCCACCAATTCGAGATATCAGGTGCTGCCAGGTCCTTCTCCACCTGATCTCTCCAACGGAGTGGAGGTCTTCCAGGTGGGTACTGAATCGAAAACCGACAAAGATGGAGTATTTTCTTTCATCTCGACAATATGACCTATCCAGCAGCCGTCGTCCCTTGAAACACTGGACTATGTCATTGTCGCCGCATATCTCGTACAGCTCATTGTACCATCGACTGCGGTACTAGCCGTTGCCAATGCGCAAAAGACCACAAATCTTCCGCAAATCCTTTCTCTCGAACACTGCTAAGACCGACTCATCAGATGATGTCATTGTCCTTTCCTCCGCACCCTAGAGCTGGGACTTGTAGAGTTTAGTCTTTTTCTCCGAGAGGAGACTTTACTTCTCAATTGCCTATGGTGTTCGAAGTAGCACCTGTTGGAAAGAGTTGTTCTGCGTTGGATTTCGAGGTTGACGTTATTGTTGGTGTTAATGATGGTTCCAAAACAGACGAAATTATCTACGACTTCGAAGTTAAGACTGTCATCAGTAAGGTGCGGGCCAAGTCGCGTATACGATGGCGGTTTGTTTGATGATAGAAAATTTTTCGTCTTCTCCTCATTCACAACCAGACCCATACGCTTGGCTTCTTTATCCAGTATGGTGAAAACAGAACTATCGACGCGGTTGTTGAGGCTAATGATATCAATATCATCGGCGTACATCAGCAGCTGTACACTCTTATAGAAGATTGTACTTTCTCTATTTAACTCTGCGGCTTGTATTATTTTCTCCAGTTAAAGAAGTCGCCTGATAGGAAATCCCCTTGTCTGAAACCTCGATTGGTATCGAACGGTTCTAGGAAGTTCTTCCTAATCCTGATGGAGTTTACACAGATTTGCTGGGATACCATTCAGACATGGCGGCATAGAGCCAGTTCCTTTTCGTCCTGTGGAAGGCGGCTTTAAAATCGACGAAGAGTTTTTTCCTAGATTTAGCGCATGTTGAGAAACTGGTCGATAGTAAATTTTCCAGGTCTAAAGTCATACTTGATTTTCCAATCCTAAAGTTACACTGATAAGGTCTAATCAGTTTGTTCAGGGTGGGCTTCAATCTTTCACCAGCTATGTTTGATAGAACCTTAAATGCGATATTAAGTAGCCTTATTGATTTTTATTTGTGCATCCTTCTGTCTTGTGCGACCTGGCTAAGCAACTAACGCAATAGCGATGTTTGATGAGTTATACTCATCGTATAAGCGTCATAAGCAAAAAATTTGAAGCCGTCATCAAACACAGCAATTTCGTTAGCCACTAGACGATGGTCTTTTTTACATATTCCGCAAGCAATATGACGATGTGATGTATTTTTCTGAAGATAAGAGATAGTTTTTCGGGTTCTGTGATGGTGATCATCATTTTTCTTTTCGTCACGAATAGTAGGAAGGGTTGACTTGAAACGCTGAATACGTCGAGTTTCTTGAGCTAAGAGTGAACCTTGTACATATGTTACTTTTTACTCCACCGAGTATAATACTTGGAAAGATATCACTATCGATTAATATATTCACTGGTATGGGTTTGTAGAATTGGGTGTCCCCAAAAGTGAATCCAAGATTTTTAAGACACTGCTTTGGATCTATCGGGTATAAAGGTAAATTATCAGTTAGGCTATTTAATATGTATCAATGCTTCTGCTGTGTAGTTTGTGTTTAAGGGTGAGCAATGTGTGATTTCACAAATACTCGCTGTTGTTGCTGAAACTGCATTGTTTAGTCCAGTGACTTGGGCTGATACAGAGTGAGTGGATATATCCAAACTTCTTTGAAGTGTTCGAGCTATGTGGCTTCCAATCCCAAATCAATAAATGTTCTTGCAGAATATCGCTGGTCATTATGTTCTACCTGAACCATTGCAGTTCCGAGTAATATTTGCTTCCTACTTTGGTTGGGTAGGTCTTGAGTTATTGGTTTAATGGTCTGTATAGTTGTAGCACAGGTTTACAGATTTGTATTTGGGCTCTGGGTGGGTAATGGGATACTTGAAGCATTATCATGGTTCGAACCAATGATTTTGGTAATATCGGAGTGGATTCAGGACGAAGGCTGGATTCTTTGTGTATCAGGGTATTGTGTTTTTTGTGATATTTACGACATGAGAACAGTTATAACCATAACGATATTTTTTGATTGTGTATATACGTGTCTCTATATTCATTGCGATAAATTTGGGACCTTTTCGAATAGGGTGTTTCATTTTGCAAAGTTTGCAGCTTTCTGTTTCCAAATGGAGTTGTGTAAAGTTGAAGTTATAATTCTTTTGGGTAATTGACGTTTCAGATACGTTTGCATGAAAATTGTTATATTTTTTTTCGTCTGCTCTTTAATTGTACCGGCGTGGAATGGGGATAATTTTGCTATAGAAGCCTTGAAATTCCGGTTTTATATTTGTGGGTTTAGAGAGGGGTTAGACAGTCTTTCAACATTATACATATCTCGAAAGGTGGGCCAAGTCGTATAATTTCCGTAAAAAATGTCGGTGTCGCATGGTGGAAGGTGAACTGCGGGAGTGAAATTCATCATCGCTTCTTCTGAAGTTCTATCCTTAAAGGGTTGGGTTGACACCTGTATTTGACGCGTATCTTCATCTTCGTTAATGAAAGCTTAGCAAGAGAGGTACATTTGATAGCTTTTTCTGTATCTACCTTTTGCCTTTATTGAAATCAATGATTTCGCGACATTCGGCTCGAAGGACCAAAAATGTCGGGGAATGTCAGTTTTAGTAAGTTTATAATTGTTGGTACATTATCTCTATGTATTGTACTTGTTTTTCATATAGTTCATATATCTTCCAGTGTTTGCCCACTTTGGATGAAAATTTCTCACTTTTTATTGCAAGATTATATATCTTCTTCTTAATTGGCGTAGACACCGCTTACGCGATTATAGCCGAGTTAACAACAGCGCGCCAGTCGTTTCTTCTTTTAGCTGCGTGGCGCCAATTGGATATTCCAAGCGAAGCCAGGTCCTTTTCCACTTGGTTCTTCCAACGGAGTGGAGGTCTTCCTCTTCCTCTGCTTCCCCCGGCGGGTACTGCGTCGAATACTTTCAGAGCTGGAGTGTTTTCATCCATCCGGACAACATGACCTAGCCACCGTAGCCGCTGTCTTTTAATTCGCTGAACTATGTCAATGTCGTTATATATCTCGTACAGCTCATCGTCCCATCGGATGCGATATTCGCCGTGGCCAATGCGCAAAGGACCATAAATCTTTCGCAGAATTTTTCTCTCGAAAACTCGTAACGGCGACTCATCGGTTGCTGTCATCGCCCAAGCCTCTGCACCATATAGCAGGACGGGACTTATGAGCGACTTATAGAGTTTGGTTTTTGTTCGTCGAGAGAGGACTTTACTTTTCAATTGCCTACTCAGTCCGAAGTAGCACCTGTTGGCAAGAGCAATCCTGCGTTGGACTTCCAGGCTCACTTGATTAGTGGTGTTAATGCTGGTTCCTAAATAGACGAAATTATCTACAACTTCAAAGTTATAACTGTCAATAGTGACGTGGCAGCCTAGTCGCGAATGCAACGACTGTTTGGTTGATGAAAAAAAGATATTTCGTTTTGCCCTCGTTCACTGCCAGACCCATTTGTTTTGCTTCCTTGTCCAGACTGGAGAAAGCAGAACTAACGGCGCGGGTGTTGAGGCCGATGATATCAATATCGTCGGCATACGCCAGCAGCTGTACACTCTTATAGAAGATGGTACTTTCTCTGTTTAGTTCTGCAGCTCGAACTATTTTCTCCAGGAGCAGGTTGAAGAAGTCGCACGATAGGGAGTCGCCTTGTCTGAAACCTCGTTTGGTATCGAACGGCTCGGAGAGGTCCTTCCCGATCCTGACGGAGCTTTTGGTGTTACTCAACGTCAGTTTACGCAGCCGTATTAGTTTTGCGGGGATACCAAATTCAGACATCGCGGCATAAAGGCAGCTCCTTTTCGTGCTGTCGAAAGCAGCTTTGAAATCAACGAAGAGGTGGTGTGTGTCGATTCTTCTTTCACGGGTCTTTTCCAAGATTTGGCGCATGGTGAATATCTGGTCGGTTGTTGATTTTCCAGGTCTGAAGCCACACTGATAAGGTCCAATCAGTTTGTTGACGGTGGGCTTTAATCTTTCACACAATACGCTCGATAGAACCTTATATGCGATGTTGAGGAGGCTAATCCCACGGTAGTTGGCGCAGATTGTGCGGTCTCCTTTTTTATGGAGTTGTTGGCGCAGATTGTGGGGTCTCCTTTTTTATGGAGCACACTTAAATTCCAATCGTTGGGCATGCTCTCGTCCGACAAAGAAGCTGATGCATGCTCCCTATTAGTTCTTCGCCGCCGTGTTTGAATAGCTCGGCCGGTAGTCCGTCGGCCCCTGCCGCTTTGTTGTTCTTGAGGCAGGCAATTACTATTTGAACTTCTTCATGGTCGGGTAATGTAACGTCTGCTCCATCGTCATCGATTGGGGAATCGGGTTCTCATTCTCCTGGTGTTGTGCGTTCACTGCCATTCAGCAGGCAGGAGAAGTGTTCCCTCCATAATTTAACTATGCTCTGGGCATCAGTGACTAGATCACCTTTGGGGGTTCTACAAGAGTATGCTCCGGTCTTGAAACCTTCTGTAAGCCGCTGCATTTTTTCGTAGAATTTTCGAGCATTACCCCTGTCGACCAGCTTATCAAGCTCTTAGTACTCACGCATTTCGGCCTCTTTCTTCTTCTGTCTGCAAATGCGTCTCGCTTCTCTCTTCAACTCTCGGTATCTATCCCATCCCGCACGTGTAGTGGTCGATCGTAACGTTGCGAGGTAGGCAGCCTGTTTTTTCTCCGCTGCGACACGGCACTCCTCGTCGTACCAGCTGTTCTTTTGCTCTTTCCGAAAACCAATGGTTTCGGTTGCAGCTGTACGTAAGGAATTTGAAATGCCGTCCCACAGTTCCCTTATAACGAGTTGTTGACTAGTGCTCTCAGAGAGCAGGTGTGCAAGCCGAGTAGAAAATAGTTCGGCTGTCTGTTGTGATTGCAGCTTTTCGACGTCGAACCTTCCTTGTGTTTGTTGGCGTGCGGTTTTTGCTGCACAGAGGCGAGTGCGAATCTTAGCTGCAACAAGATAGTGGTCCGAGTCGATGTTAGGACCTCGGAGCGCACGCACATCTAAAACACTGGAGACGTGTCTTCCATCTATCACAACATGATCGATTTGGTTGGTAGTTTTTCGATCCGGAGACAGCCAGGTAGCTTGATGAATCTTCTTATGATGGAATCTAGTACTACAGATAACCATATTTCGGGTCCCGGCGAAGTCAATCAGCCTCACCCATTTGGGGATGTTTCGTCGTGGAGGCTGAATTTACCGACCGTAGTGCCAAATATACCTTCTTTGCCCACCCTGGCGTTAAAGTCGCCAAGCACGATTTTGACATCGTGGCGGGGGCAGCTCTCATAAGTGCGCTCCAAGCGTTCATAGAAGGCATCTTTGGTCACATCGTCCTTCTCTTCCGTCGGGGAAGGCCACTGTAGTAAATGTCACAAGGACGTACTCGTCTCTGTCCTTGTCCCGTCCATCGCATTTCTTGGACGGCGGTGATGTTAGCCTTTGTTTTTGCGAGGACATCAACCAGCTGGGCAGCGGCACCTTCCCAATTAAGGGTCCGGACATTCCAGGTGCATGCCCTCAAATCGTAGTCCTTATTCCGTTTGCCATGGTCGTCATCAAAAGGGGGGTCTCTCATCCGAGGCTGTTTCAACTTTTTCATTGGTATTGTTTTTTACGTGGCGTTCCCTACCCTATGTAGGGAATGTTTCGCCTTCTCACATTAGCTCGCCTTCGAACGGATGTTCTTAGGCTACCCAGAGGATACTTGGTCAAAGACCGGAAGTAGTGAGCTGCTTGAGCCATGTGTAAAAGAATCGTTTCTGGCCACTCCCAAGTGAATGGCGATCAGAGAACTTTCCTCACTTGCGTGAACTTCTACACATGACTCCATCCTCTATATATATTCGTTTCAAAAACGCGGAAAAAAATCCAATGCAATAATGCTGCTCCTCTGCATCGTTTGGATTAAATACATTGAATTAACATGAGTTCGACAGCTCGAGTTGGACAATTTTTTTCCCTTTCATATCACATTCTTAAATTCTACTAAGCTTCACGTACGCAGAGCATGAAAATATACTTATTTACGCTTTACTAAAAAAATTTTATGCCAGGATTTTTTGAATCAAGTGCCCCTGGTGGCGCCATCTATATGTCGACTGGTGCGTTAGAATCTGTTATCTTTATCGATTGTCCTGTGTGAATTTCATGACATTTCATTGATTGGAAGTGAAGTTATTGCGTTTTTATTGTGAGAGTATGCTTGTGTTATCGGTACGAAAATGAGCTTCGAGCAAAGAGCCAACATTAAATTTTGTTTTAGAATTGGTAAAACTTTTACCGAAACGTTTCAATTGATGAAACAAGCTTATGGCGATGATTGCCAATTCCGTAGCAGAGTGCACGAGTGGTTTTAACGTTTTCAAAATGGTCGTGAGGACATAAATGACGATCAACATGTGGGCCTATCAAAATCCGTGATCACCGGAAATTCCTTCGAAACTGTGCGTGAATTCATAAAAAATCAGTCGAAATCATCATTGAAATTCATGGAAATGGAATTAAACATTTTCAAAACATCGATTTATCGCATTTTGACCGAACATTTGGGCTTACGAAAGGTGTGTGCACGGTTTGTTCCGCACAAATCGACTGACGACCAAAAATTGCCCAGAATCCAACATTCAAAGGACCATTATTTGACCAAAAATCACATTTTAAACATTAACCACTTCCCGTATTCTCCTGATATGGTACCGTGCAACTTCTTCCTTTTCGGAAAAATGCATTTGCCTATGAAGGGAAAGCGTTATGCAGACGTAGAGGCCATTCATACGAGTACTGGCGGTCATACCGGCTGACAAGCTAAAACAGTCGTTCGACATGCTTTTAGACCGTTCAAAAAGCTATACTGAAGCAGAGAGAGAGAGACTATTTTGAATAAAATGAATTGATTTTGCTGAAAAAACTATTTGTTTTGTTTTTTTAAGTCCTGTTTACTTTGGAACACACCTTTTATTAAGAGTTATTGGGTATTACATATAAAAATTGCATAATCAAAATCAAAATTTAAATTTTCTAAATATTGTACATGTACATACATATGTATATTCATTTGAAACCGAGCGCAACTTCTACCCTGCAACCGCGAACTGTTACGAAGAAAAGCACATTGAATGTAATTATATTTTCGGCTGGAGAAATATCTTCAATTTACGATTAGGATACGTCTGTTTCTATTATTCTAGGGAATGTATATACTTGTACATATGTAATTGTTTTTGGAAATTGGTGAAACTTCTTGGAACAATTTTGAATCGCAAGTAGATATTTATACAATAACAAGAGTTTCGTAGCAAGATCTTGAAAGGGCGAATGCACCATTAAAAACTGTTTATTATGCAAAATCTTTAAAATATGTATAACCTATAACACAGAAACTGATAGATCAGAAAAAACATTAATACTGTTGTCTTTACTTTCTCTGGCGGATAGTTATGAGGTTTTTGTGTCATATGGATAAAATCTATCATGGGTCATTACTGTATATTTATACTCCCGCAACCTCTTGCTACAGAGTATTATAGTTTTGTCTGATCGTCTGTCCGTCCGTCCGAGCAAGCTGTAACTTGAGTAAATTTTTACTAAATATATCTTGATAAAACTTGGTATGGGGGTTTCGTAGAACAAAAAAAATATGAGTTCGTAGATGGGCTTAAGTGGACCACTGCCATAATTAAGCACTAAATTAAGATATAAAACTGTAATTTGGCACAGGGAATCGTAGTAGCAAGGACACCTGGGAGTAAAAAATTTTGGATTAGAGGGCGTGGCCCCGCCCTCTAATACGTTTAATGAACAAATGTTCTAAACCATTAAGGCTACAAAAACCAGATTTTGACAATGTACGAAATCGGAAGATAACATCATTCCTTTAAAACTACTAAAAATGCAATAAATCAATAACTTATTACGCCAGAGACATTAAATTTTACCTCCAAGACGGTATCATAGAGCTTTATGAGGGCTGGTATTAAAATTGCACGATGGGCGTGGCTTAGCACATATCTCGGGCCCCGGCAGACTGATTTCGAAAAAATTTTCAAAATTTACAACGTTGCACTCGTCTCACATTACTATTTCAAAGTGTGAAAATGGGCGAAATCGGACTACAACCGCTCCTACTTCCCATATAACACAATTTAAAATTCTATTTGAATCTGTCACTTTCCAGCACACAAATCTAGATGTAATTAATATAACGGAATAAACTTTTGCAGTAATAATTCCCTAAAATTATGCCACGTTTTGACCGAAAATTGTCCAAATCCAACTAAACTATTCAAGACGATAGGTACGGAAATACCAAAAATATTGGTAATGTGTGAGATATACAATTGAAATTCTGTAAGAATCCTTTCCTGATAATAGTAACTCCGTGTAGCAAAAATTGCTTCAATCGAGTCAATACTTACCAGAACCCCTATTTCTATTACTCTATTACTTAATATAGAGGTTTTACTACTTTCAGGTGACTTTATGCTGGAAATATCAGCCAATATTTGTGTTATCTCAGTGAAAATTACAGTACATATTTGACTCATAACAGTTTATCATTGTGCCTAAAATAGATACAATTGGGCGAAAACTTGAACTTGAATTGGGCGGATTTTTGAACATCCGGCTTTCAAAAGGTTCAAATAAAATTACTCAATCCATATTTAAGAAATAAATTCGCAAAAAAAGTTTTTTACCTTAAAACCCTAACCTTCCCTTAAAGGCTAAAATCGTGTCGATACTACCCCGACTCCCCTATTCTACATATAATGATTTGGGTTTTTCTAACAAGTCTTATGTCGAATATGTAGGTCTGTGTATAAGTTGTATAAAGGGTATGTATATATACATCCTCTGGGTGTTTTTTTTTTATCATAAGGTATTTTCCTGGTTTTGATTTCTGCAAGTTGCAAGAGTATAAAATGTTCGGTTGCACCTGAAGTTAGCTCTTTCTTACTTGTTTAATATATCTTCATGAAAACTGAACAGAATATTCTTCAAATATCATACTATAACATACTATTGGTTATTAAAATAATTAACTGTTTCGTAAAAGAATGTCATTGTCACAAATTAAGTAATGATCGTGGGATCATTTGCGAAAGCATTCTTGCCATATTATCCATCATCACATTGAAGAATTTAATATACCAGCAAATACACATAGTTGCATATGTACGAAGAGAGGCACTTTAAGTATGAACGAAAATGAGCCTTTGAAGTCTAAAATTTCAGATTGATTACAAGTCTCTAATTTGCTTCAAAATGTCATCTAGACTGCAATGCGACAGAAACTGATGTGTTGACAAATACGCGTTTGTTGTATAGCATGTACTTGAAGTCATTTGTGACAACTTTGACGAGGTATTACAAATGTAGGCCTGTCAAATGCGAACCCCATCGTGCATTCTGTGTCACTGTATAATAAAACATGTAAATGTAATTTGCGCATATGTACAGAACACATTTTGTTGCTTGCAGTATGTACATATTGTAAATATATGTAGTATGTAAGAATATACATTGAAAATATAGAAAATAAATAGCACAGAAATATACGAGCTTACATATGTAGATTGTTATGAAGTTATGTACATATGTATATATACTTGTATATTAAACCAATATAAATTTGCATTTGCATTACTCCCAAACGTGGAGAGCTGCCCAAGATGTGTGAAAGTCGTGAAAAATCACTCAAGAGACATCACAATTACACGAGCTAAGTTTGACATTAGAGAGATTTACAAAAAAAGTAATTCCCTCAATATTAAACTTTATGTGTGTAAATGAGAACATATTCTAATAGCACTATGCGATTACTATATATTTTTATCCGTAGAAAGTACTAGTCATACAATGTGTGTTCCAAAGTAAACAGGACTTTTTGAATCTAGCGCTCCCTAGTGGCGCCATCTATATGTCGACTGGTGCGTTAGAATCTGCTATCTTCATCAAAAATTAGCCGAAATCATCATTGAAATTCATGGAAATGGAATTGAACATCTCCAAAACATCGATTTATCACATTTTGACCGAACATTTGGACTTACGAAAGGTGTGTGCACGGTTTGTTCCGCACAAATTGACTGACGACCAAAAAATGCGCTTGAGACCGATTATTTGACCAAAAATCACATTTTAACCATTAAACACTCCCCGTATTCACCTGATATGGCACCGTGCGACTTCTTCCTTTTTGGAAAAGGCCATTCAAAAGGCTTGCACCGGCATACTGGCGGCCATACCGGCCAACGAGATAAAACAGTTATTCGACTTGCTTTTGGACCGTGCAAAAAGCTGTATTGAAGCAGAAAGATACTATTTTGAATAAAATAAATTGTATTTGCCGAAAAAACCATTTTTTCTGTTTTTTTGTTCTGTTTACTTTGGAACGCACCTTGTACGTTGGGTTTGTGCTCTATAACTGGAGGGTAAAATTATCATTCGAACGAACATTTTTGACATTTATTTTTTTGAAGATTATCGCTTTCATAAAGAGATAAAAGGTATCCTATGTGCTTACCCTGGTTCTAAGCTACTTCCCCACAAATTTTCAGCCAAATCGGTTCAGCCGTTCTTGAGTTATAGCTGGTGTAACTAACAACAACTTTCTTGTATACTATATATGTATATAGATTTTATCAAAATTGTGTAAAAGATGCTATTCGATACAAAATAGTTTAATGACGAAAATGCTGAAATCGGTCTACAAATCTATCTACACCCAATATACTTGTATATTATAGTATAATAATTTTCATTATTCTAGCAGACTTTTTATCGATTGTATTAAGTCAGTTAATTAATTTATATCATATTTTATTGAAATAAATATGTTTTTCTAAACGTTTCACTTTGGTACAACGCTTGGAAATTGTCCAAGATTATAGGCAAGTTCACGATCTCAGAAAAACTCACAAAGTCACATTCTTCGAAAAATCATCTTCTCAGATGAGGCCAGATACCAAATATTATTGTAATCCCTTAACGGTGGGGATCTGTAATAAACTTTGTATTAATTTTTAATGTAAAATCATTTCTTATACGCTCGCAATAGGTTGCAGTAGAGCATAATATTTTTGTTTTAAGTAAGTGTCGTCCGTACAAGAATACTTAAAAGTTGAGATATAGCAGTTACCACACTTGTTACTTGGCACCTAAGGAAGAATAATATTGCGGATAGGCAGAATCGAAACTTTACCATGTCCACAAGATGACGTTAATCGAGCACCTATAAAATACCGCAACTAAGCGCAAAGTAAAATACAAAACATTAATTTGGTACTGAAACCGCACTTAATAGATTTTATGCACATGTTTCACAAACCTCTAAAGCCGTATCAACCAAACTTGCAAAGGACGAATCATTTTGGCACCTTCTCAGACTGTGTGAATATGTTGATTATGTAAGTAAGTACGACAGAAAATAAATTTTTTTATAATTCCATTTTTTATACTGGTTAATATGTTAGGCATCATAAAAGAAATTCAGATAACGTCGTTTTTTGAAAATAATGTGTGCTCGTATCAAAACTAGATTTAAGCAGGTAATTACCCCCCTTTTATTTATATCTAATATAATATAAGGATTTTCAAATATATAAGATACTAGAGGACCCGTCCACGCTTCATTGTGGCTGATGCATAGATAATACTACTACTATCATAGTATATATGATTTCTATTAGTTGGATTATAACTATTAGTTAATAAGATGTAGCATTTTTGTGAAGCAACTTGTGTTAGTTTACAAAAAAATGGATTATAAAGCATTCCGTGTGTTAATAAAGCATTGCTTTTTTGGGGAAAATATTGTTGAATTTTGGCTCAGGGAAATCCACCGTTGAAAAGACATTTGCTAAGCTGGAAACAAGTGAATTGAGCACCGAGGACAATGATGCTCTAAAGCAGTGGTTTCCAAAGTTATTTTGTCTATCGCCCACTTTGAGAATAAATATTTTTTTAGCGCCCCCATTTTTAAAAACCACTATAACTTCAAATTAATTATTGTGACCTATATATGTATATTAACGGGGAATTCTAAACGAAACTTTTACTATAACCAGCAACTTGAAACCTGAGCGCAGTGGGTAACATACAACGGCGCTTAGGTCTCAAGTTAACTCTTACGGGCTCCACCTGCCAATAAGAATGATTACTGAAACACAACTTTATAGTATTAAAACAGAGAATCTTTTATTAAAAATAAAACTAAAATAATCGATCCACATATAAAAACTAATGTGAAGGATGAATCTGATGCTGTTTAATAAGTTTGTTAATATCAGGTTCCAACAAGCAAACGATTTCTATTTTTAGTAAGCGGTGTTGTCACATCACTAAATCTACGTTCACACAAATGTGACGATAGGAATGCTATCAAGAATCGTTGAACGATTGACCACAATCCAGGGTACAATTGCGAGTTCGGTTTTTGTAGCCGAAATTCTTGGTAACCATTTTTTAACTTGATTTTCATTTCCTCGTTTGTTGTCAATTCTATAAGTTCTTCTTCCAGCTGAGGTGACATTGCTGTGTTGACATTTGAAAACGGTTCCAACAGCCAGTCTGGTATTTCCGAGTTCAAAATGTCCTGGTATCGTTCGGTGAAGTCAATGTGAAGGTTTTCCAAATGTTGGCAGTAGGCAAACAATTCGTCGTTACTGAATGATACATGATAAATTCGGAAAATTGTGAAACTCACGTCTGCCCAGATTCTTTTTGTGTAGAAGCAGTTTGGCTGCGAAAGCAGCAACAACGTTTTTTGTTTTTAATTAAATTTAGTTTATCGCCTTGCAGTTGGAGATTCAGGTCGTTGAACAATTTATACAGGTCTGTTATGTAAGCTATATCATTCTTTAATGTTATGAGCTTGTTTTGAAATTCTGTATCTTTAGTTTCCATGAACTCTATAACAGAGTCAAACAGGTTGTAGAATCGAGTCAGACAATTGCCTCTTGATAGCCAACGAACTTCAGTATGAAACAACAAACGGTTGAAATCCTCGTCATTAGTAACACAAAGCTGATGAAATAATCTATCATTCAAAGAGCTGTTGCGGATTTTATTGACTGCTTTGATGACATATTGCAGTGATTGAAATAGTTTTTCACTTAAGTTTCTAGCCACTAAATGTTGTCTATGAATAACGCAATGTACACCAAGGACATCTGGAATTTTATTTTTTAAGTACGCTATTAAGCCTTTATGGCACCCTATCATAGCCGGAGCGCCATCCGTAGCAATTGAAATAATATTTTTCAAAGGAATCTCTTTCTCATCGCAAAACTTTTCCAATATATTGAATATGGTTTCGTCTTTTGTATCGGTCTCTAAATTTTAAGCAAATAATAGTTCTTCACATATTTTCTCATCTTTAATAAACCTCACGTAAAACAACAACAATGCTTCATTAGTTGGTAAAGTAGACTCATCGAGCTGAATTGAGAATTGGCTTGTCCTCAGGTGATCGCACAATGATCCTTCAATGTTTTCAGCCATTTCATCAATTCGTCTTTGCACAGAATTATTACTCAAAGGAATTTTTCGGATAATATCTGCGGCCGGTTTATGAAGCATGGTAGTTATTACTTCATTTATTGCTGGCAATATTAACTCTTCTTCAATGTTATGTGGTTTGCCTTTTTAAGCAATTAACAGAGATATTGTACGAAGCTCGAAGTCCGTCGTCATCTTGCTTAGCAGCCGCCGAAAATAGTTTTGCTATGCACTCAGTCCTTTTTTTACGCGATCTCTTTTTACGCTATTTCACTTTAACGCGGTTATTTTTGCAGCGCAAATTCCTCTTTTTACGCGAATTTCTCACTTTAACGCGATTGCTTTTTTTCGTTTTTTGCTTGGTCTTAAACTTGCAGCAGGATTGGAAAATTATTTTGTAGTAAATGATACTGATGCCGAACGTGCACGAATTTTTCTAATAGAATTGAGTCTCTGCATGTTAAGATATAAAGAACTAAATCGGAATTTATTGGGTCCAAAGAGAAGCAGTCAAACAAAATTAACTGAATTTATAGTGCAAACTCAGTCGGAGATGCTAAGTCAATCAGAACATCAATCCATAGTTCTTACTATTGATTCTGATACAAATTCTAGTGATATCAGTGCCGGCCATCAAAATAAGCGGCTAAGAATAATTTCCACTGCGGACAATGACAGTGATTAAACAGCATTCAACGGTTTTTTTCAATAAATCTACCTATTTTCTATTTTCTTCTCTTTTATATATGGTTTTTGTTTTGTATTTCTTATGTTGTTATAAATGAATAAATCATAAGTCTGAAATTTGAAACTTATTGTAATGTTTTTGAATATTTTTTTGCGCGTATATTTTGTTATACGCGATATTTTTTATATTCGGAACCAATTCATTAGTTAATATTGGAAAACTAACCATTTTTACGCGATTTTTTTTTACGCGATTAGTGGCAGAACCGAAAATCGCGTAAAAAAAGGATTGAGTGTACTTGGCTGAGTATTATGCTTCTTCTCTAGGTCTTGAAAATATGCTACATTCTGTCTCTCTTATCTGGATGCATTTTATTCAAATGATCTTGCAGTCTTGAAGGCTTCATTGCTTCATTCGGAAATGTTTTTAGACATAGAAGACACAAAGGCGAGGATGGGTTTGTGGGATTTTCAATGAATCCGAATTTAATGTATTGCGCACAGTATTGCCCTCTCTTCTTTTTTACTACCGACATTGTTTTGCTTTGAGAAATACGTTTAACTTCGCGAGTAGTGTAAAGGAGGCGTAAGTAATGCTCATCTTTTGCGCGCAAAACCACAAATGAATATAAAATAAATATTACATTGTTTAAATAGGAATGCTTAAGCACAATTATTATATACATAGTAGTCCAAAAATATGAATTCTTATTTTTCCTAGAAATATATTTGTAAAAAAAGGATCTTTCTCCTTTTCGTATTATCTTATTTTTCCCAGAAATACATTTGTAAGAAAGGATAAAGATCCTTTTTTTATTTTCCACATAAAAGATTTAAGGAGTTCAAAAGCTCAAAACGTGCCTTACATCAGCTACCTACTCGACGTCATTTCGCAAGTGATAAAATAAATTATTCAAGAGCTCAAAGCATTCGCTACATCAGCTCGAACCTACCTACCCTACACCTTTGCGCAAACGATTATATTATGATAGCAAATGCAGATATATGACAGATATATGAACTACGCGGAGAGAAATATAGAACCGAGTTTGAGCAATCTTTTAATTCATATTAGTTGATGTTCACAAGTTGTTGTTGAGAGTCGAGAGCTCATGTAGTCGTTGTCTAAGAGGCCTCCTAGCTAAATAAAATTACAAATAATCCCCCAGACCTCTACAAAACGCCCCCATTTTCTTTCTGGATCTCTTACCGCCCCCTTGACACCTGCAGCAAGGGGGCGTTATCGCCCACTTTGGGAAACAGTGCTCTAAAGGTTCGAAAGCTATGTGCAAAGTGGGTGCCTCGCAAGTTCATAATTCAATAAAAACAACGAATAACTGATTCTGAGAAGTATTTGAGCGCTTTTTAATCGTAATAAAACCGAATTTTTGCGTGGGTGTGTGACAATAGAAACATAGCTCCATCATTTGCCACTGGAGTCCAATCGACTGTCATTCTAGTGAACTGCCCATGATGAACCGGTTCTCAGGCGTGGAAAGACGAAAAAGTCGGATGGTATGCATATTGTATAATACATACTCAACGACTGATTACTGAACCAGTTATAAGCCATTGCACCGCGTATTTGGTTGTAGCTCTTTCTACTATTACAAATACTTAGCAATTGAATTATTTTTGAAGAAGAATCTGTTTAAAATTGTAGGCATATATTCAAATGATTCCTACAAACATGAATTTTGAACAAATACTTATTATTTGAAATATAATTTTTGTATTGATGAGTTGTATTAAATTTTGACTTAAAGAGATAAAAGGTATCCTATGTCCTTACCCTGGTTCTAAGCTACTTCCCCACCAATTTTCAGCCAAATCGGTTCAGCCGTTCTTGAGTTATAAATGGTGTAACTAACAACAACTTTCTCTTATACTATATATGTATATAGATTTTATCAAAATTGTGTAAAAGATTCTATTCGATAGAAAATAGTTTGATGACGGAAATGCTGAAATCGGTCTACAAATTATCTACACCCAATATACTTGTATATTATAGTATAATAATATATATACATATATAATTTTCATTATTCTAGCAGACTTTTTCTCGATATTAAGTCAGTTAATTAATTTATATCATATTTTATTGAAATAAATATGTTTTTTAAACGTTTCACTTTGGTACAACGCTTGGAAATTGTCCAAGATTATAGGCAAGTTCACGATCTCAGAAAAACTCACAAAGTCACATTCTTCGAAAAATCACCTTCTCAGATAAGGCCAGATACCAAATATTATTGTAATCCCTTAACGGTGGGGATCTGTAATCAATTTTATATTAATTTTTAATGTAAAAATCATTTCAGCCTCACTAAATGAAGAGTATAAAATGTTTGGTTACACCAACTTATTCCTTCTATACTGGTTTAATTCTTTTATTGACATTTATGTGCTGCTTTTTTGTGCATACATACATATATTATAATTTACTTGTATTTATTGTAAGCTATTTTTTATTGATGATTGAAATCAAAAAATCAACATCGGCAGGTCTTGCTTACTAAAATAGTCAACTAAGACAACAGAGAGAAAAGGCAAAAAAATCTTCATACGCACATACACATTTTAGCACATATGCGGGTTTCACCCTTTCTTACAGCAAAAATTAAATTAAAAACAAGTAAGGAAGGGCTAAGTTCGGGTGTCACCGAACATTTTATACTCTCGCATGGTAAAGTGATAATCGAGATTTCATAATACGTCATTTACATATTTTTCAAATACCGTATTTTTGTAAAGTTTTATTCCGCTATCATCATTGGTTCCTAATGTTTATACTCGTATTATACAGAGAAGGCATCAGATGGAATTCAAAATAGCTTTATATTGGAAGAAGGCGTGGTTGTGAACCGATTTCAGCCATATTTCGTACATGTCATCAGGGTGTTAAGAAAACATTATATACCGAATTTCATTAAAATCGGTCTAGTAGCTCCTGAGATATGGTTTTTGGTCCATAAGTGGGCGGCGCCACGCCCATTTTCAATTTTTAAAAAAAGACTGGGTGCAGCTTTCTTCTGCCACTTCTTCCGTAAAATTTAGTGTTTCTGACGTTTTTTGTTAGTCGGTTAACGCACTTTTAGTGATTTTGAACATAACCTTTGTATGGGAGGTGGGCGTGGTTATTATCCGATTTCTTCCATTTTTGAACTGTATATGGAAATGCCTGAAGAAAACGACTCTGTAGAGTTTGGTTGACATAGCTATAGTAGCCACGCCCACTTTTCCAAAAAAAATTACGTCCAAATATGTCCCTCCTTAATGCGATCCTTTGTGCCAAATTTCACTTTAATATCTTTATTTATGGCTTAGTTATGACACTTTATAGGTTTTCGGTTTCCGCCATTTTTGGGCGTGGCAGTAGGCCGATTTTGCCCATCTTCGAACTTAACCTTCTTATGGAGCCAAGGAATACGTGTACCAAGTTTCATCATGATATCTCAATTTTTACTCAAGTTACAGCTTGCACGGACGACAGACGGACGGACAGATGGACGGACGGACAGACAGACATCTGGGTTTCGACTCTACTCGTCGCCCTGATCACTTTGGTATATATAACCCTATATCTGACTCTTTTAGTTTTAGGACTTACAAACAACCGTTATGTGAACAAAACTATAATACTCTCGTTAGCAACATTGTTGCGAGAGTATAAAAAAAAAGAAATATCCCTTAAGCACTTAAGAAAACTCATGCAAAGAGAATGGTACTGCTTAGGGTGGACGATATTTTGTTGGTTCATAAATTTGAATGGATTAAGAAAGAGTGTTGCGTATTTTGTGGACATTGCAGGAATGTCTGAGGAATTGCAACGACTCGCAGAGATTACTATCAGACCATCAAAGCTGGTCCGCACATCAAGGATTTTGCAGCTTCCTTTTTTCCATCGACATTCGATGCAGAATATATAGAAAGATATTAGAGGCTTGTAGCTGCCTACGGGCACTGCGTTTGAATATATACAAGTAAAACGAATCTTCCATTGTGGAAATCCACTACATACATATGTAACAGTGGACTTCAATCAATCCTCTTAATAATATCACTGAAGTTATTAGTTCGTTTATGTAGTTACACAGAAAAATGGCATCGATTCAACTGCTCTCGATACAATCTTGTCTTCTATTTTGAAATTCTAATTTCTATAATTAGGAGTAGTTCACATCGATGATACTCGAATTTTACACTAAGGACATGAGTGTACAAAGATGTGATGAAATAAATTTGAATCATTAACTGAAGATTTTAAGAAAATGTGTTTGACGTTGAGACAAATCCTTACCAATACTATATTTAAGGTTGGTACGCAGCTCACAAGTAATTGCTCAAGAAAAAAAATACATTATTTCTCAAGTAATTTTCACAGCTGGTTACGCATTGTGAATGATCTACATTAGAAGAGCAAAAGAGAATAAACAAAGAAAACAAACTTTGTGCGTAATATGTATAGGTTGGTACGCAGCTCTCAAGTAATTGCTCAAGAAAGAAAATACATTATTTCTCAAGTAATTTTGGCAGCTGGTTACGCATTGTGAATGATCTACATTAGAAGAGCAAGAGAGAATAAACAAAGAAAACAAACTTTGTGCGTAATATGTATGTGTGTATGTATATGGTAACATAAATATTTTCATTGAGATTCAAGAAATGTTGTTGATGATTGGTAGGTTTTATACAACATTTCAAAATGGAATATACTTCATAATAATGATTTCAACTAATTTAGGATGGATTTGACGATTACTTCGAATTTCCTTCAAGAAACAATTGTTGATTTGATCTTTCTTCGCAAAACAAGGTTTGCCATATTCACATTTTACTGAAAAAAGTATCAAAAATTGGTACTAGATTTCTTGAGAGCTGCGTACTAGCACAAGTAAGTTTGTCGCAGGAAAGTATCTTGACCGTTTCTTAAGCGTTTTTTTATATGAAGTTTTTACGTTTCTTGAGAGCTGCGTACTAAGCTTATGTGTGTATGTGTATGGTAACATAAGTATTTTCATTGAGATTTAAGAAATGTTGTTGATGATTGGTAGGTTTTATACAACATTTCAAAATGGAATATACTTCATAATAATGATTTCAACTAATTTAGGATGAATTTGACGATTACTTCGAATTTTCTTCAAGAAACAATTGTTGATTTGATGTTTCTTCGCAAAACCAGGTTCGCCATATTCACATTTTACTGAAAAAAAGTATCAAAAATTAGTACTAGATTTCTTGAGAGCTGCGTACTAGCACAAGTAAATTTATCGCAGGAAAGTTTCTTGACCGTTTCTTAAGCGTTTTTTATATGAAGTTTTTACGTTTCTTGAGAGCTGCGTACTAAGCTGATGCCACGAACACATCTACCAAGTACCATTAGCAATACAATAATGTTATTTGGTACTCAGGATGACATTAGAGAAAGCAAGTGGACAGAATGTAGTATTATAGTTCACAAGAATAGTTGCTAAACTATCGATAGCCGGACCAGTTGACACTCCAGTAAAGAAAGTTTTTTCCATGAAATCTACTCACTTTTCCCTGGTTTTAATTTAACCTTGGTTTTGTACATTCCCTTTTTTTGGAAATAATCTTCAGATTTATTTATAAAACAAAACATTAAAAATAACAGAAATGCAAAAAAAAATATCAAAAAATTATAATTTTTTATGTTACTATATAAACTGTTGTTGTCTAGTTATAAAAAGGTAAATTTTTATATATGTACTAATGTAATATGAGATCAAAAATTTACACTTACAATACGTTGCGGTAGAGTACTTTATTTCTCAATAATCCAATTCTTTTTATCTAAAACTAGTAAGTTTGTAACGTGCTGTTCTATCAGATATTAGCAATACAGTTCTTGATTTTTATTAAAATACTGGAAAACAGTGGCTTCAAAAATTCTGAATTGCGGCTGTATGAATAACTGAGGTTATGTGCAGCTGGCATTTCAGATCATTAGAAATTCTTACCAATTGTAAATTTCGAAACATTCCTTCTAATAGTTTAATTTAGTAATTTGTATATTATTTTACAAATTGTTTGTACTTACGAATTTGAAACCTATCGGTTAAATCACCGGTTAATTAATCAACATCGCTATCAGCGATTTTATTCAAAGTTTCTTGGGATTGTGCATCTCATTATTATGCAAAAGGCAAGGTTAAGGGGCGTGGAACTGACCACCTTTGGATGAAATCCTATTTTTAAGGAGCGACTTGAATAATTCAGTAAATAACATAATTTTGGCATCTTTATATTACAGAGTGAATATGGTTGAAAGCGGACTACAACCCCACATAATTCCCGTATAATACAATATCCGTATTTAATTCCACCTGATTATAACACTTTAGAATACACAAAATACACAAAATCGGGATGAAAGTAATAGTACTCTCAAGGTTTGTCACCTTACAGCCTCCGGATTCTGCATAAGAAATGAAAGTAAAAAATTAGGAAAAAAGTGCAGCTCTTGCTGAAGACCTACTAGAACTTTCTACGAATACTTGTGAGTTTGAGGGTTAAGTACCCGTAGTTTTGAAGCCATTAAATATACCATTTGAAGTGAAAACCATTTGAAATGATTGATTTATCAGTCGCTCTTTACTTCAGTTTCTGTTTTTTTTTAATGTTTCAATACCTCTGTGAAAAGTTCAGTAACTATCTACTCAGATATGGCGTGTAAAACTAGAGATTCTAGGAAATATCAATGTTGAGGTTGACGCGTATTCTTGAAAGTACCTACACAAGTTGAAGAAGGTTGCCACAAGTATTAATTACATCAACCATAGTCACCAATCTCCCACGCTCGTTACCTTTTAACAGTAATGACCTGTAATAAGCAAAACTAACATTCAGTTCACATAAAGCAAAATAATATATTTGCAACTAAATTGAAAATAACTTTTCGCTCAAAAAAGTATTGTGACAAAAGTGTTTGAAATTCATCATCTGTTGATTCTCTGAATCAAGCTATTTTTTCAGGCAGTGATCTGATAAACGGAAGGCGACTTTGGTAACGAATTTTGCTGAAAAGACACCACTTTCCACAAAAGTATCTATTTTGGACCCATCAGTGTAGATTATTATTTCAGCGTACCTGTCCACCCACTCCCACTTCTCTGGAAGGGGAGGCAATATTGGGCACCATATTTGGTTTAAATTCTCTAAGATTTCGAAAATCATGAAATGGTGTTGTTCTAAGAGCTCATCTGTTGAATATAACAGCTGCCCGGGGCGTTAATCACAATTTGGGCTCCACCATCCTTTTGCCGGTGGAAAGTGTTGTAGCTGTTTGGTTTTAGATATTTTTATTATTGTTATCACTTTTCATCTTCTCTTTCAAACCATTTTGTGGTTTCGATGAAGCTACTAATATCCGATATGCTTTTTGTAGACATCCATACAAAGTTTGGTGCTTGATGTATTCCAAGTGTTCTGTGTGAGATCTGCGATAGGACTGGGCATTCACAGAGAAAGTGGAAAATTGTTTCTTTATTCCATACTATTTTGCGGCCTCGGCAGATGTTGTTTCAGGGCTACCTATTTTGGACGCATGATCTCCAAATAGCAGGTGCCCAGTTATGGCAGCAGTTAGTCTGTATATACTTTTCCTGGATCTATTTAATAAGTCGCTAGTTCTTTTCTTGCCATTGTTGGCCATAACTGTTTAGTTATATTGCATTTTGTTATATTTTTCCATCTGTTATTTGCAACTTGTTGAAATTATATATTGATCTCTCTCCTGATCGATCATAGCGGACTTGGTATTAGCTTTGCCTCGGATTCGCTTATGAAAGCTTCTGCTTTTGCCAACTCGTTTACTTTTTTGTTACCGAAAATGTTCCTGTGGCCGGGAACCCAGATCAAGTCTAGGCGGAGTTTGTCTTTTAGTGAGGTCAGTGCTTTCTTGCAGTTAAGGACTATGTTGGAATTAGTCATGGGCGACAACAAGGCCATAAGAGTCGCCTGGCTATCCGTGTATATTTCTGCTTTATGTATCCTCTTATATCTTTCTCAATGGAGCTTCGCAGGCCTTCTCTATGCCCAGTACTCCCGCTTGGAAGATGCCAGCCGAGTTCGGTAGACGGATACAGAGAGAAATGTCCAGATCATCGGAATATAATCCCGTACCCGATGGTACCTTCCTCCCCTATTATGCCCCTTCTCCATTCTCGTCTAGAAGGTATCCTCACCTGGAAGTATCTATTGAAATCCAGCATTGGGAGAATGTAGTCTGATTTATTAACGTTGAGTTGGTTTAGGATGTCACTATGTCCATAGTTCTTCTGATTCCAACCACCCAATTATTTTAGTCTTATTGCAGATCATGCAGCTATTTTGTGTATAAAGATATCTGTGGGTAGTTAATGCAGGTAGTTAATACATTAAGCGCATCAGGCGGGCGTGCCTTGATTGCACCAGTAACACCTGTACACGCTGCTCTTGTATTCCATTTAATTTTCTGATGTTGTATTGTTTCTTTAGCGCTGGCCACCGTACCAGTGCTCCAATTTTAGTATAGGTTTTAGCTGTCTACATCCACATGATTATAGTAGGTTTAAGGATCCAATTTTTTCTGACGATTCTCCATTTATATAAGCTTTATTTATTTATTTTTTTAATATTTTTCTTCCAGGAAACTTTGGTGTCATTCTCCACCCACAAGTATTTAGCTGAGTTGAAACTGGGGGATTTTGGTTTTGCTTGTGAATAACACTTCTGTTCTATTAGGGTTAACACCAAGTCCTTAGCCCATAAGTTTATCGTGGGTAGTGCACTTTCCATAATCTCACTGACTGTTGAAGGAAGCATGCCTCATACTAACAACACTATATCTGTGGGACGGCATCTCAAGCTCTTTAAGTACAGCTGCAAACGAAACCATTGGTTTTCGGAAAATGCAAATGAAAAGATGGTACGATAAGGAGTCCCGTGGTGCAGAGGAGAGAAAACAGACTGCCTACGATGAGAGGTGCCTACCTCGCAATGGGCGGATGGGATGGATACCGAGAGGTGAAGAGGGAAGCGAGACGCATTTACAGACAAAAATACAGAGAGCTCGAAATGAATAAGGGGTAATGCTCGAAAAGTCTACGAAAAGATGCGGCTACAAACAGAAGGTTTCAAGGTCGGAGCATACTCTTGTAGAACCCCCAGAGTTGATCTAGTAACCGATGAGAAGAGCATAGTAAAATTATGGAGGGAACACTTCCCCAGCCTGCTGAATGGGAGTGAAAGCATAACATCAGGAAATGGGTAACCCGATTCCCCAATCGATGACGATTTAGCGGATGTTCCATTGCTCTATTTCTTCAACATCGCATTTAATGTTTTACCGAGCGTATTGTGTAAAAGATTAAAGTCCACCGTTAACGAACTTATTGGACCTTATCAGATTTAAGCTTTAGGCCTGGAAAATCAACAACTGACCAGATATTCACCATGAGTCAAATCTGGGAAAAGACCCATGAAAAGAGTTTCGACACACACCATCTCTTTGTCGATTTCTAAGCTGCTTTTGACAGAACGTAAAGGAACTGTCTCTATGCCGCGATGTCTGAATTTGGTATCCCCGAAAAACTAATACGGCTGTGTAAGCTGACGTTGAGCTATACCAAAAGCCAGGGCCGTCTTAAACCAAGCTGCGGCCCTTGGGCACACAGGAATTTGGGGCCCTTTTTGAAAGTAAAAAAAGCGACTTATACCAAATTTTTTTTTGAATTTAATAAAGGTAATCAGTATGATATAAATGTCATTAATGATGATGCGTGTAGGTGTGAGTGTGGGTGTGTGTGAGTGTGTGTGTGATTACGATATTAAGATAACGATTTCTTTCGGGATTTCTGTTGAGCAAAATCTTCTATTATATCTTTAAAGTAAATTTTTTGAAGGATATCACTTTCTATGCACATAATTGACTCAGTCGTTCTTATAACATTGTTGTTCGCAATTCATTTATTCTCTTATGCTGCGAAAATGACCGCTCTCCACTACAATTGGTAACCATTAGACAAACGAATATTCTAGTAGCAATTTCTACGTTTGGAAAAGTTTCTTCCAATTTATCTGATTTTATTAGGTTATGTAAGTTTGAGATATTTAAATCCGCTGATTGCTTTACTGTGTTTTTCAAATGTTGGCTTAAATGAAAATATTCTGTTTTGAGCTCATCTGCATTATTGTCTTTAGACTTTTAGATTCTGTCAAAATTTTCCATCGTTTTGTCGAAGCCGAGAAAAAATTTAACAATTTTTGTACAAATTGAAAGAATGATACCGCTTCAGTAACACACTCAACAGTCTGAACACCCACTAAATTTAGCGAATGTGATACACATGGAACGCAAATCGCAAATTCGCAAATTTCTTTTATTCTTGACTGAACAGCAGAGTACTTTTCAGAAATATTTGATGCATTGTCATAGCTCTGCCCGCGACAATCTTTTATAGGAATATCAAGGCTTTCAAAAAAGTTTAAAATGGTATCTGCTATATATTGCGCATTATGTTTATCCATAGGCAAAAATTGCATAAATCTCTCAATAGGCTGTAAGTCTTTTACGTATCTAACTATAAAAGTTAGTTGGTCAACGTGGGACAGATCTGGCGTAAAATCTACGTTAATAGAATAGTATTTTGCTGATTTTAGTTCTTTGACAATGGTTTTCAAAACTTGCTGTCCCATTAAATTAATAAATTCATTACAAATATTTGCCGATAAATATGATGTACTTCCTTTTCCACGATTTCCGCAGTTTTGTATGTGATCAGCAAGAAAAGGATCAAATTCACTAATCAGTTCTAAGCATCCCAAATAATTCCCATTATTTTGCGATCCTTATGCCTCATTATCGCCACGAAAAGCAAGACCCCTTGAAGCCAAAAATGTCACTACTGCAACAATCGTCCTAAGCACATTTTTCCAATAGTTAATTTCTGTATTATATTGGGACAGCAACTCAGTATCAATTCGTCCAGTAGTTTTCATTCTTGCAACATAATTCATCATAAATTCCCTGTGCTGTGAATTGTTCTCATGCTCTATCAATAAGTTACTTATATGCTTCCAATCTTTATATCCATTAGGAGAACTTAAATTATGTTCAGTACCAGTAGTGGTATTAAATAGACGGCAGCAATAACAGTATACAGATTTCTTTGCTGGTGAATAAAGGAGCCATTTTCTTTGTAAAGACTCACCATTCGTCAATTTACAAATAAAAATGTTTTTAGTTAAGTATCTAGTTTTCGTTTTACTCTTTGAATCTGGAAAACTTGTAGAAATTTCAGAGAAGTCACTATTTATATTTTGGAAAAATATAAATGGTCCTTTTCGAATCCAAATATCACGGACTTCTTCCGGTAAAATGTCGTCACAGTAAGTACCAGGGTCAGGAGACGCAGATACATTTCGTCACATGTAACCTCTTTTTTCTGGTGACATTCAGAGGTACTTTTGTCTTGCGGTGATGAGAATGAATAATCGCTCGCCTTACTTGTTTCTTGAACCGTAAAAAACAAAGTGAGCTTTTTAAGTTTTTCCGTTATTTATTTTTGAGCTGTAACTTTTTTTCTTTTTTGTGAATCCATTAAATATGTATGTATGTTGTTTTCGACATAATGAAATAATGTTTAAACGAACATATCAAAACTTCTGTCTATTTTACTCAATTTTAAATATCAAACCTTAGATAAATAATCCAGTGTTTATTGATCTCAGTATCAAACGAAACAAAATAACGTCACTTACTCACTCCTATCAGACTGACAATGTCGACATTTATGTTAGGCCTTGTTTACACGGTGCAGCTTGACTTTAGAATCGGAGTGAGGAATTAGGTAGGATGCGTTCGGAAATATACTCTCTGATAAGATTACTGATTTGTGAAAAAGGTGTAATATGCCCGACAAAAATCTGTGAGAGAAATTGTCGGTCCTTCGGGGCCCACTGAGAATGGGGGCCCTGGGCACGGGCCCCGTGCGCCCTTATGGTGAAGACGGTAATGCCAAAAGCACCAGTCAAGGAGAATCTTTATCGTGCGACGTCTTTTATAAGAATGTAGAGCTGCTAGCGTACCCTGAAGATATTGATATTATCGAAATAACGTTTTCGTTTTAATTTGTAAATATATTAACGACCACTCGTGGCTTATTAGCTTACTAGACTAACTTATTAAATATATGAGTAGATATATACATATGTATGTACATAAGTTATTATTAGTAATATTTAATGAATACCCAGGACATAGAAAAAACCGGTGCTGGGAGAGATACAGGGGTTAGAGCCCTCAAATCCAATAATTTATTAATATTATATATAACTTATAAAAAAAAATTGTTTCATTCTCCTTCTACCATGTGAGCGGTAAATATGAAGAAGCGCTAAATCATATCCAATGTTAAAATAAATGTGCAAAAAAGTATTCCGTTTATGTCTCTTATAAGTTGTCCAATAAAGCTATTCATATCGTGTTCGATACAAATTTTGAAATTTATCTTACTCCATAATCAATAAAAGGGTTGAATATTTCTAATAGAAAGATTTTCGAAATTCCAGTGAACTTCATACCACATCTATCAGCAAATCGATGATTTATTTTAATAAAATTGAGGGGGTGTGTTTTTCCAATAAATGTTCATCTTTTTGCCTAAAATGGATAAAATCAGGTGAAAACTTGCCTTAGATCCCGTATCAGTAACTTACATACCTTATGCATCTGAAGGTATTTTTGTGGCTTTGATCCTAGCAAATTGTAAATGTTCGAATTGTGCAGTTACCCCGAACCTAGCCCTTCCTTACTTGTTTAATAAAAATTGTTGTTAACTTACGAAATTATTTTCCGGGCTTGACCCTTTCATACTTTAAGAGTACACCTGAACTTAGACCTTTTTTAATTGTGTACATATTATAATAATTTGCTATGTTTGTATTTTTTTTATGTTTGTAACTGATTTTTTTTCACAAACAATTTACTTTATATTATAGAAATTCGAAACTGGCATTTTGCATTTTACGTTTGTTATTTTTATTATTCTCTAATCATTTCCTATATCTAAGTATAGCAACATGCTACCATATACATGACCGACCACTTAAGTAGCAGTTTAAACAGTTTGACGAATGTGCTGTCTTATCTAATTTATGTATCAGCCACATGGCGGGCACAACTAATGGTATGTACAAATTTTATATTGAAATTGTTTGAAGAAGGGATAAGAGAATAAACCTCAAAACATCGAATTCGTTTAGGAGATGTTGCTGTGAATTGAATAACAAATCGACTCAACATATGTTTGTGGACTTTATGGTATTTGCTACGTTGCATTGTTGTTGGGACTAGCGTGACATGGCACGCCGCAGCAACAATGACGAGTACAAACAAGTAAGGAAGGGCTAAGTTCGGGTGTCACCGAACATTTTATACTCTCGCATGGTAAAGTGATAATCGAGATTTCATAATACGTCATTTACATATTTTTCAAATACCGTATTTTTGTAAAGTTTTATTCCGCTATCATCATTGGTTCCTAATGTGTATACTCGTATTATACAAAGAAGGCATCAGATGGAATTCAAAATAGCTTTATATTGGAAGAAGGCGTGGTTGTGAACCGATTTCAGCCATATTTCGTACATGTCATCAGGGTGTTAAGAAAACATTATATACCGAATTTCATTGAAATCGGTCTAGTAGCTCCTGAGATATGGTTTTTGGTCCATAAGTGGGCGGCGCCACGCCCATTTTCAATTTTTAAAAAAAGACTGGGTGCAGCTTTCTTCTGCCACTTCTTCCGTAAAATTTAGTGTTTCTGACGTTAACATAACCTTTGTATGGGAGGTGGGCGTGGTTATTATCCGATTTCTTCCATTTTTGAACTGTATATGGAAATACCTGAAGAAAACGACTCTGTAGAGTTTGGTTGACATAGCTATAATAGTTTCCGAGATATGTACAAAAAACTTAGTAGGGGGCGGGGCCACGCCCACTTTTCCAAAAAAATTACTTCGAAATATGCCCCTCCCTAATGCGATCCCTTGTGCCAAATTTCACTATAATATCTTTATTTATGGCTTAGTTATGACACTTTATAGGTTTTCGGTTTCCGCCATTTTGTGGGCGTGGCAGTGGGCCGATTTTGCCCATCTTCGAACTTAACCTTCTTATGGAGCCAAGGAATACGTGTACCAAGTTTCATCATGATATCTCAATTTTTACTCAAGTTACAGCTTGCACGGACGGACGGACAGACGGACGGACAGACAGACATCCGGATTTCGACTCTACTCGTCGCCCTGATCACTTTGGTATACATAACCCTATATCTGACTCTTTTAGTTTTAGGACTTACAAACAACCGTTATGTGAACAAAACTATAATACTCTCGTTAGCAACATTGTTGCGAGAGTATAAAAACGACTAAAACATAGTCTTGAATAAATATATTTGCATATATGTACGAACGTTACAATACCCAACAAAAAGGACAACACCGACAACCAAAACAGGCGATGAAAATACTATGCAAAGGAAATTATGGGCGGTTGATTGTTGCTACCGAAAGGAGACAGTTACAGAAAACAATCCACAATGAGCAAAGTACTTTGGTTGTGTCTTTTCCGATTTTTATCTTGGACGTACGAATTGATGCATGGATATTTGTGTCTATGTACATCTATACTAAACGACATTCACCCATTTAAAACATGGTCATTTGGTACGAATGCCATTTGACGTTTATGACCATTGATTCCTCACATTCAACTCACATGTATAAATTTGTATCTACGAATTACAATCAAATACCTATTTGAATATCTGGGATAATAGGGACAAATAAGGTAGGTAACATTTTTAGAATGGATAATAATTTATTATTAGTTCGTGGTTTGATTAGCCGCCGTAAATTATGTATGTATGTATGTATGTATGTATGTATGTATGTATGTATGTATGTATATATATAATTCAGTAAAAAAAAATCAGTAAAGTTGCTAAGGAGAGTGTTATAGTTTTGTTCACATAACGGTTGTTTGTAAGTCCTAAAACTAAAAGAGTCAGATATAGGGTTATATATACCAAAGTGATCAGGGTGACGAGTAGAGTTGAAATCCGGACGTCTGTCTATAACGGTTGTTTGTATGTCCTAAAACTAAAAGAGTCAGATATAGGGTTATATATACCAAAGTGATCAGGGTGACGAGTAGAGTTGAAATCCGGACGTCTGTCTGTCCGTCCGTCCGTCTGTCCGTCCGTCCGTGCAAGCTGTAACTTGAGTAAAAATTGAGATATCATGATGAAACTTGATACACGTATTCCTTGGTTCCATAGGAAGGTTAAGTTCGAAGATGGGCAAAATCGGCCAACTGCCACGCCCACAAAATGGCGGAAACCGAAAAGCTATAAAGTGTCATACCTAAGCCATAAATAAAGATATTAAATTGAAACTTGACACAAAGGATCGCATTAGGGAGAGGCATATTTGGACGTAATGCTTTTAGAAAAGTGGGCGTGGCCCCACCCCCTACTAAGTTTTTTGTACATATCTCGGAAACTACCATAGCTATGTTAACCAAACTCTATGGAGTTGTTTCCTTCAGGCATTTCCATATACAGTTCAAAAATGGAAGAAATCGGATAATAACCACGCCCACCTCCCATACAAAGGTTATGTTGAAAATCACTAAAAGTGCGTTAACCGACAAACAAAAAACGTCAGAAACACTAAATTTTACGGGAGAAATGGCAGAAAGAAGCTGCATCCAAATTTTTTTTTAAAAATTGAAAATAGGCGTGGCGTCGCCCACTTATGGACCAAAAACCATATCTAGGGGACTACTTAACCGATTTCAATGAAATTCGGCATATAATATTTTCTTAACACCTTGATGACATGTACGAAATATGGGTGAAATCGGTTAGAAAACCACGCCTTTTTCCAATATAACGCTATTTTGAATTCCATCTGATGCCTTCTCTGTATAATATATAGAACATTTTCGAACTGCATATGTAAATGCCTGAAGCAAACGACTCTATAGAGTTTGGTAGACATAGCTATAGTAGTTTCCGAGATATGTACAAAAAACTTAGTGGGGGGCGGGGCCATGCCCCCTTTTCCAAAAAAACCTCGCGCAAATATGCCCCTCCCTAATGCGATCCTTTGTGCCAAATTTCACTTTAATATCTTTATTTATGGCTTAGTTATGACAGTTTATAGGTTTTCGGTTTCCGCCATTTTGTGGGCGTGGCAGTGGGCCGATTTTGCCCATCTTCGAACTTAACCTTCTTATGGAGCCAAGAAATACGTGTACCAAGTTTCATCATGATATTTCAATTTTTACTCAAGTTACAGCTTGCACGTACGGACGGACGGACAGACAGACATCCGGATTTCAACTCTACTCGTCACCCTGATCACTTTGGTATATATAACCCTATATCTGACTCTTTTAGTTTTAGGACTTACAAACAACCGTTATGTGAACAAAACTCTAATACTCTCCTTAGCAACTTTGTTGCGAGAGTATAAAAACAGACGCAAAAGTTGTTGGCAGCCTCCGAATGGTTTTAATCAAAAATTATCATGTCTGTCACATTTTCAACGAGCTAACGATTAAAGGGAAAGCAAGCACTACTAATGAAATGTATGTACATATGTATATGTATATCCAGAACGAAAAGCAGTTATTATTGATATTTGAAAACGCAAATTTAAGTATCCAGTACTATAAGTATAGCAATAACTTCCTTAGTAGTATTTTGGAAACTTCAGGTTAGGAGAAGAAGCATTGATTTAATTTATTAGTCTAGCTCGTATGCTAAATACTTATGAACACAATTAGGCTCTATTGATCGAAAGATTCACTTTTTAACGACTTCATATGTTAAAGAATTGTTCAATAATAGCGATCATTCACAGGGACAAATTCCTTACGCCATCGAATGAGTTCTCAAAACGTCAAAAAAAAACTTAAACCTAAAAATGTTTACTTCTTATCTATTTGTTAAGGAATTGGAAGTGTAATCGGATAACTATGCACAAAGAACTTTCACTCTCTAAATACTAATAATACTTTCTAAGTACAAACTCTTCTATAATTTCATCTTTGTTTAATATTTAAATAATTTTATAGGAAACTCCCTTCAAAAAGATGTCTACTACACTGCAGAAGGTGTGTGCCGAGAAGATATGTTTGTATGTAAGAAGAATTTATTTATTGCAATGTCATGACTCATGAGAAAGTTTCTGAGACGTAGTGAAAACTTTTTTAGGTGGCACAGACTACGTTAGTAACGTAGAGTGAAATAATATAACTGAAGAAATTCAAATGTGAAGTTCTCAGCAATAATAAGCGTGAGTGTACATAAATAAAAGATATAGTGATATATATACCAATACATATATACAAGGTGCGTTCCAAAGTAAACAGGACTTAAAAAACAGAACAAATGCTTTTTTCGGCAAAATCAATTTATTTTACTCAAAATAGTCTCCTTCTGCTTCAATACCGCTTTTTGCACGGTCCAAAAGCATGTCGAATGAGTGTTTTAGCTCGTTGCCCGATATGACCGCCAGTATGCCGGTGCAAGTCTTTTGAATGGCCTCTACGTCTGCATTACGTTTTCCTTTCATGGGAAAATGCATTTTTCAGAAAAGGAAGAAGTCGCACGGTACCATTTCAGGTGGCTAACGGCAGTGCTTAATGGTTAAAATGTGATTTTTGGTCAAATAACACTGGGGAACAATGTGAAACAAAATTTTTGTTGCTTTCGATTTTACAGCTGTTTTAGAGTTATTTAGGCACGTTAAATTCAAATCCGAAGTCAGTTTTCTTCTATCACGTCAAGTTTTTTTGCTACAGCTTATAGTAATGAGACCACTCCTTGCAGTGTGCTGCTTAGATCATAAAACGGGGTACGCTCTGCTATAGACGGAAGTTAAATTTTTTTTTATTTGGAATAAGTGAATATCACTGTAGGAGAATAGCAGCAGGTTCATGCTTGTGACGTCAATCGTCTAGACGGTAGTTGGGACATGTATGAACCTGTCGTTGGTGACCTACGGCGTCATTCTCTTCTTCCCATACGAGCAAGTTCAGTTTCGCGCAAGATTGTGCGGTGAGACAATGTTTGTGCTCATACGTTACGTCCGGTTTTTTAAACAAGGATTTTTTTTTACATTTATTTCTGAGAACAACTTCTCTTTCCTTTAGATCATGTCTGTCTCTGGCATTTCACGTCGAAGGTGTATAAACAGTGCTGATTCGTGTTGCTATATTTGTGGCAGTTTTACTATTCCAAGTCAAAGGATAAACATTAGTCCATTTGTCAGGCAAGCCTATTTAGCGTATTTTAAAATAAAAATCGGTGACCAGGATAAAGCTTGGGCCCCTTACAAGGTGTGCAAGCAGTGTGTCGAGAGTTTACGAATGTGGACTAAGGGAACACGTGATAAAATTCCATTTGGTATACCAATGAGTTGGCGAGAGCCCAGAGATCATTCAAGTGGCTGTTATTTCTGTATGGTGAAAACGTCAGGTTATAACAAAAAAAAATAAATGTAAGATAGAGTATCCTAGTTTCCTATCGGCTATACGCCCAGTGCCTCATTCAGCTGAAATCTCAGTGCCAGTTTTCGAAGAATTACCCCTATCAGAAATACAAAAAAGCGTGTGTGACGATGATTAAAGTGACTCCAACGATGAAGACTTTGAAATTGAAGACGACTCTGCTCTAAAGGGATTTGATCAGAATGAGTTGAATGATTTGGCACGAGATTTAGGACTATCCAAAAAAGCTTCAGATCTGATGGCATCCAGACTGTATGAGAAGAACTTGCTTGAAAAAAGAGCTACGGTATCCTACTTTCGATCCAGAGAAAGTGAATTTCTGCCATACTTTCGAAATGACTCAGGATTTGTGTATTGCTAAACGTACAAGATTTGATGAATGTGTTGGGAATTCCAACATATAACGCAACTGAATGGAGACTTTTCATAGACAGCTCAAAGAGAAGCTTGAAGTGTGTACTATTGCACAATAGAAATGTCTTTGGTGCAGTTCCAATCGGCCATTCTGATCGTTTACAAGAAGCATATGAAGACATAAAGAGAGTAATTGATTTGCTGCAATATGACATGCATAAGTGGATCATCTGTGTTGACCTTAAAATGGTCTCCTTCCTTCTTGGTCAGCAACGAGGATACACAAAGTATCCCTGTTTTTTGTGTATGTGGGACAGCAGAGCTCGTGAGAAGCATTGGGTGCAGTCGAATTGGCCGCCAAGATCTGAGCTTAAACCTGGTGATCCGAACATTCTACATCAACCACTTGTCGACAGGAAGAACATTGTATTCCCACCTCTACATATAAAGCTTGGGCTCATGAAACAGTTTGTTAAAACTTTGTCCTCTGAAGGGGACTGTTTCAAGTATTTAATTTTGGCATTTCCTGGACTGTCTTTTGAAAAGATAAAGGCTGGTGTATTTAATGGTCCACAGATTCGGCAACTCGTTAAAGATGAACATTTCATCGAAACAATGACAGAACTCCAAAAGAACGCTTGGTTGGCATTCAAAACCATTATCAAAGATTTTCTTGGAAATACTAGAGCAGAGAACTACATTGACATTGTCAACCAACTCTTGGAGAGTTTCAAAAGGCTAGGTTGCAATATGAGCATCAAATTTCATTTTCTACATAGTCATCTCGCCAATTTCCCCACAAACCTTGCACTATGGGGAATTTGGCCGATTTCATGGTATTAATTAATAACTTTTAAACTAAGTAAGATTTTTCGAAACGGTTTTTTTATTATTGTTATATTATTTATTAACTTTTAAACTAAATAAGATTTTTTGAAACGGTTTTTTGTATTAGTCTTATGGAGATCGTTGGAAATAGTTTTTGGTAAAATGGGCGTGATTCCGCGCTCCCATTTGGATAAATTAATCAAAAACTTTTTAAATAAATAAGATTTTTCAAAACAGTTATTTTTATTATTGATATGGACTCTGTTGGAAATAGTTGTTGTATAAATGGGCGTGGTTCCGCCCTCCCAGGACGAGAAACAATTTTTTTTATTTCATATAAAAAAGTTGATAAAGTGACAACCAAATAATACAATAATAAGTTTATAAAATATTTTCATTATCAAGGTCTTCGTCGGACATAAAATAAAAATCGTCAATTTCATCTCCAATTTCCTCAATTTGATCCTGGCTTTCAAAATTGCACAATAAAAGGCTTAAAACTTCTGAAGGAAGTTCCATACTTTTATGCTTCCGAATTCGCTTCATAAGGTTTGTTGAAGAAATGACAGGATCAGAAGTATCTAAGGCTCTGTTGAAAACATCCATGAAATTATTAACACTACTATGCTTCCGTGTGTGTTGCAGTCTATCTGCTTTATAAATTTTATTGCGTGCTTCCGACGCTTCTTCTCCGAAATATCCAACGGGAAGTATTGTATTTTCCATAATTTGCCTTGAATGGACAATTGTTTTGTGAACAGTTGCCGTCATTGGCAACCATGGATAACAATCCACAATTTGTTCCCCAGTTTTAAAACAAAATTGTTCAAATTTCTCCAAATCAATCGGCAGTTGACAAGACAAGCAAATTAATATAACTCTTAAGTTCCAAATTATTTCTTTATCAACTCCGGTAACTTCTGCAAATGTTTCAAAATTGGTAAATGTTCGCCGTACCGTGTTTCCATTGTTTGTATTGCCAGATCCATTTTTATTTGGCTTATCGACCCTTAAGCCTAGCCTCTCCCAAAACATACGCTGAATTTCCTTTTTCCGATCTGCAATCGTTTTTTTTTGTCCACAGATGTTGTCACTCGCCATTTCTGAACAGTTAACTTATAACCGGCGTGTAATACAAATTCAAAACATCTTATCCAGCTATGAAGCGGACTTAACCCGTGTTTTAAATTATCTAAAAGTGGAACAAACTCGAGGCACTTAAAATTTTTGTTGGCAAGGAAGTCCTTAGGTGTTGCATTACATATTGGGCATGCTTGAGGAGACGTTGTATTTGTCAGTGCATTGAGCACTTTTCCATCTATGACAGTCAAATGAAGTTAAAATTTTATGTAAATGCACTGCCTGTCGTTGAACATTATTTTGCATGGTAAAAGTTTCTTAATTTCTTCTTTGATGTTCAGGTCCTCTTTTAATATAGCTTCTCTTGTTTCTTTCAAAAACTCCAATTTGAGAGGGCGGCAAAATCTTATCGACTTTGGAGTACGGTTATTCCATAAAACAAGTCCAGAAGCATCAATTAATCGAAGAGGCATTACGGTTGAGGCAAATAGGCATGCATCTGAATCGCATGATCCTTGGTCAGCATAGGCCTGGTTATAGTTCGACTGCCTGGTACTACCATCGAACCCATAACTTAGGATTAAATCAGCTGATATAAAATCTACCTCCTGCTGCCTCATCGTATTCATAATGACTTCTTCTTGAAGCACAACAATTCGAGTAGCCGTATGACTTAAAAGATCTTGGATTGGGACCTTTGCTACAGTATCGCTAATGTATGTATATATTAGCAGGTCTACAAAGCTTTTTTTGTTCCACAACATCTTTATATAGAGGGTATATGCTCCTCCTTGTTTAAGCCATGATCTAATAAAAGGTCCAATGCTTCGTCCTTTGATGCACGAATAGGCTGCTTAATAGGGAATTTCAAAATCTCTCTTATTTCCCTTGCCTTTTCCGGACTAATTGCTAGAGTATTAAGGACTACAGAAAGATCAATGAGGCCCTGAGATCGGGCAGCTTTACTGGCTGTTTGAATTAACAAGGAGACGTTGCATCCGTGTGATTTAGATAGAGCTGCAGCTTCTTTCCTCTGTGCTTCTTCTCCTTTAACCGAATAAGCCAATTTCGGGCGTCCAATTTGACGTTTCTCGATTTGATTCGATTCAGAGAAACAAAGTTTTATTGCACTTTGCAGCCAATTTGCATACTCTTCTCAAAATATTTTTTGTTTCTCTTGCATATCTTCCATTTACCATTTATATTTAGGCAAAATAAACTGCTTTTCTTTTTGAAATAGTTGTTGTGTTTTACAACATCAATGTTTCTACTTTTTTTGCTCGAAAAAAAATCAAGAATTGATCTTTCTTGGTTTGAGTCCTCCGTCTTCTTACGCCATACTTCAAAAAACTCCGCGTTCGAAAACTCGAAGATACCTGACAAAAAACGAAATTACGCAGATTGTGCGCATTTGTGCACATTGGGACAAATTGCCTTTTATTCATAATTAATGGCTCTACGACATATACTGGACTTACACTGTTACAACGATATGTATTTTTTGTAAGTCTATGTAAAGTTAATTTTTTTTTCCAAAAAATTACCTTTTAGACCTGTTTTAAAATTGGCTAAATATTAGTAAGACAGGCACATATCAAAATATTAGTACACACAACATATAATACAAACCAGTATGATTGTTTTCCATCATAAATTGAATTAATAACTTGTTTAACTTTTAAGTATCGCACTTTCAAAGTAGCTAACCAAAAACTGCCTCTTCTCAACCACCTGCTTTTGGGCTGCAACAGCTGGCTTTAACAATGCATAGCCTTAACAGTGCACTGTTAATTAACATTTCTGGTATGGAGTCATATGGAGCCATGTGTTTTTAATATGTTTACATAAAAAAACCCAAATTTTTAAACTTTGATAAAATGACTAAATACCATGAAATCGGGCAAATTCCCCATAGTGCCTTGGTGCAGTCAGTGATGAGCAGGGAGAGCGTTCCCACCAAGACCTGCAAACCATGGAAGCTCGGTATCAGGGAAGATGGGATGAGCACATGATGGCTGACTATTGTTGGAGCATCAAGCGAGATTGTCCACAAACTGAACACTCCAGAAAGAGTTATAAGAGAAATTTTTTACCGTAATATTGATGTCCGGGTTTGAGAAAACCATGTTATCCCTTCTACAATGACAATTTCACTTTACAAAAAATGTGATTTAATAGCATTTGTTCAAATTAAATTACAATTTGTGAACAGTATATTCAGTATAATTTTTCATCTTTACTTTGTTTCGTAAGGATATCTTATATGACTATTGGGAGAAAGAGGGTATTCTGTAGCTTAAAAAGTTGATGTGCTAGACAAAAAACGAGGTTATTTTTGGATTCAGAGGCCAAAAGTGACTCAAAAACAAGTATTAAATCGAAGTCAACAAAAATTAACAAAACAACTTATTTTTTTCAAATGAAATTAAACACAGAATAATAACTAAAAATTATATGCCACTATACTCTAGGTTATATAGAAGTCCAAAGGTTCATAAGGCAGAAGCTGATAAGCAAATTGAAAGCTTGTTAAAACAAGGGATCATTAGGCATTCCGTACAGTAGCGCTATTTGGATCGTCCCTAAAAAATTACAGGCGTCTAAGCAACAAAATTGGCGAATAGTCATTGACTATCCCATACTGAATGATGTTACTAGTGAAGATCGATTTCCAATACCAAATATAGATGATATTACCGATAAATTTGGAAAATGCAATTATTTTACGAAACTTGATTTAGCTAAGGGATTTCATCAGGTGAAAATGCATCCTGATAACATTGAAAAAAAATCATTTTTTACAGCTGCCGGCCACTACGAGTTTTTACAAATGCCATTTGGACTTCGAAATGATCCAGCTATCTTTCAAAGGATGATACATAACGTACTAAGAGGATACATTGGGACGAATTGCTTGGTTTACTTGGATGATGTTATTATTTTTTCAACGAGCTTAGAAGAACACTTAGAAGCTTTGAAAAAAAGCGTTTGAAAGTAGCCAACCTTTAAGTACAAGTTGACAAGTGTACCTCTCTTGCCAAGGAAACTGAGTTTTTAGGCCACGTTATTACCCCTAAGGGCATTAAACCAAACCCCGAAAAAGTTAAATGGTAAATAGCTTACCATTTAATAAAATATTTAAAAAAGGACTTACGTAAATACAAACATTAATGACCAAGATTACAAAGATTCTTTCTTTAAATTAAAATGTCATCAAAAATTACCCCATTCGAATCCACCCAGATTTCACAAAAACTTTTACTCTTGTGACAAATGCGAGTAGATTTGTTCTACTAGCAGCTCTCATGCAGACTAACAGGGTAATTTAATTTGCGAGTCAAACATTGAATGGACATGAGAAGCATTATAGCACTATAGAGAACGAGTTATTAGCCATAAAGTGGGCCACTAAACATTTTCGCCCATATCTTTTTGGTAGTAGATTCACCACCCAAACAGATCATCGTCCATTGGTTTGGTTAAATAATATAAAGGAACCTAATTCAAAATTACAAAGGTGGAAAATTAAACTCAGTGAGTTTGATTTCGACATTTTATACATTAAAGGTAAAGAAAATTTAATTGCTAATGGCCTGAGTAGACTAAGCCATAATAATAATAACAAATTAGAGAATGGAATAATAATAAATTTACATGAACTGTTTAACGAAGATGTTAATACAGTGCACAGCGCTGAAAGTGATGATACGGATTTTATTTGGTAGTCGTTTTTTTGCCCGGGTATAGATTCATTTCAATCAAATTACATTAAGTATTTTGCAAAAAACAAGTTACTTAAGGTACCAAAATCCAATTCTTTTATAAAAAAAAACTCATCTAAAGAATAACCACAGGAGTATTACTGACGTTTTTGAAGAAATGAAAAATGATTACTTTTACCCAAAATTGCAAAAGGAGATACAAAAGTATATAAATAATTGCGATATTTGTAGGCTAGCGAAATACGAAAATACCAACCCCAGAGAAGCATAATGACATCGTACACATAGATGTATGGTATCCACCATGGAGCCATGTACTTGACAAGTATTGATAAACTCACAAAGTATGCAACTGCCCATAAACTGAAAACAGAACTTGGGTTTCAGTGCTTAAAGCGTTTAAGAAAAGGATACAATATTTAGGTAGGCCAAATAATATAATATTAGATAATGAACTAAACACTGTTGTTATAAGGGAGTTTTTAATATTACTTGGGATAAATTTACATACAACCACAACTTATTTAAAAACTAGAAATGCAAATGTAGAGAGACTGCACGGTGCGCTAAATGAACATATACGTTTATTCAGCGCAGATCAAACTAATGATAATGATGACAGATGAACTTCAAGATAAAGTGTTTAAAGCAATAGTCTCTTATAACAATACGATCCACTCAACAACTAAAATTCGGCCAATTGTTCGTTTAACTAACCTAGTCTCTCAGGAAGAATTATGAAAATTTTCACAAATATTGCATAACCAAAAAACAGACAAAATAAATAGAATAAATACCAAAACAAATAGGGTAACTGAAAATGAAAATGATATTGTTAACAATAAAGAAAGTTACAGATAACAAGGAAGAAGGAAATTATTTAATATCAAAAGAAGGAAAGTTTAAAAAAAATATATGAAACTCAAGTTAAGCGGAAAAATTAATTTCAAATATCTTAATAATAAGCTTAATATTTAATGTTTCAGCAGGGACTGCTTTATCTGGTGGTGGAGAGTGATATATGAATATACTGGGTGGCGCAAATGTAATCTTCCTATCAGAAGATGCTATAAATTTTGCAATTGACCTCTAATGTCAGTTCTGTTTTGACATTTATGTAGTAAGCACATGCGAAATACACGTAAATAAACAATGGTACACTACACTGCTCCAGAACGCGAGTTATTGGTCACTATTTATTTGACCAAATATTTGACATAGTGTGAATATCGTCGCAGATTTCCTGGCCGTCCGACGCTTACTGGTGAAACACTGCGACGTTTAGCCGCTCGCCCCGAAGAGACTGGCACAACACGAGATGCTGCCAGACGTGGCAGACCCTGGAGTAGGCGTTCTGCAGAGAATATTGCTGCTGTTGCCGAGGATGTCATGGAAGCGCCGTCGACATTGACCAGACGACGTGCCACGCAAATGGGCATCAGTCGAAGGTGTTTACAGCGAATTTTGGTAAGAGATTTGAAGATGTTTCCGTACAAAGTCCAGACGGTGCATCAGCTGTTGGCGGCTGACCGCCAATCGCGTCTAACATACGCTCAAGCCATCCTTAATCACCACCAAGAGGAAGATGATTTTTCATTAAAAATAATTATGAGTGATGAGGCCCATTTCCATTTTAGCGGGTACGTAAATAAGCAAAATTTACGCTTCTGCATTTCCCGGGTGCCTAATTTACCGTTTTGACGATTTGTACTGGCCAGCAAGATCGCCTGATTTGACCGCTCCAGACTTCTTTTTTTGGGGTATTTTGAAGTCGCGGGTTTATGTTAATAAGCCTCAGACTCTTGCAGCTCTTAAAAACAATGTCCGTCAAGAATGCGAGGACCTATCGCCGGAAGTTCTGGCCAAAGTGATGGAAAATGCCATAAAAAGGGCTCAAATGACAATCAACTGTGGCGGTGGCCATTTACATGCTATCATATTCTCTATGATCTTGATGTAAAAAAATTTAAAAGACCAAATAAAAATAGTCCACAAGCAAAGGAAATTCGGAAGGTTATTTTTGCGCCTTTGTACCTATGTACATATATACATATCTCTCTCTATATATACAATATTAATATCGATATGTATGTACATGTATAACAATGTAATAGTTAACATTAAGGAAAGGATGAGAGAAAGAGTTCAACATTTATTTATTGTAATTAGTAGTAAGTTATATTTAAGAGAACCTAGATTAAGCTTGTAATATTTGATGTGATAAATTATAGTTTTAGTTTTTGGACTGACACCTAAGAAGCTTGTTTCATTCAAGAATATCATTATATACAAAGGCGCGATAGGCAGAACTATAGAATACACAAAGTAGATATTTTGAATATGAAGTATAAGGTTGCCGTGACTTTACCCGATTTTGCCGATATGTGCGGTATAAAGTCAACTGGAAGTTCGAAAATCTTAAGGGCTAAAAAAATTATTAATCCGATTCAACCCATTTTTGACACACAGGCATACTTTTATTAGAAAAGGTTTCCCTTTCAGTTTGTGTAATATCTATCCCACAATGATCGATATTTTCGATAAAAAGTTTGCAATTGGTGCTCTGATCCACATATTCGCTATCTGGGTGCTTGAATACATTTGGACCGATTTCGATAATTTTTGGTCGAAAAGCGCACTATTCATTGGGGCTTGATTAACATACTGGAAAGTGAAAGACTCAGATGGAATTTAAAATTGTGTTATATAGGAGTAGGAGTGACGGAATTTCAGGACAAATATGGTCGATGTCGGTCGGATAGATCTTGAGAAATGAGTTTTCACCAAAATATGGATGCAATTTTGACCCCGGCTCCCATAAAATCCTCTTGCATCATAATAGATGTAAAATATAATGTCTCTGGCGTCTTTATTTATTGATTTATCACGCATTTAGCAGTTTTTAACGGAACCTTTATATGGGGAGTGAGAGGGGTTATCACCCGATTTAATCCATTTTACAGTGTTGGGGTGCTTATTACAGATTTGGGTATTGTATCCTAAGTTGTTTAGGGGATATGTACATTAAAGGGCGGGGCCAAGCCGATTTTTTTTTAATTTTTAGGCCATGAGTGCCCTTGCTACTACGATCCCCCGCGCTTAATTACAGTGTTACATCTTTATTTGGGACTTAGTTATAACTACTCTTTATATATTATAATTTAATGGCGTTTTGTAGGCGTGGCAGTGGTCCGATCACTCCCGGCTACTTGTTCTTTTATGTCAAGAAACACGTGTACCAAATTTCATTAAGATATTTTAATTATTACTTGCACGGATGGACAGGCGGACAAACAGACATTCACTCGGATTTCAACTCGTCTCATCATCCTGGTCATTTAAATATACATAACCCCATATCTAACTCGAATATTTTTCGGTTATTAGGTTATTATACTCAGCAGCAACATGTCTAAAAAATGTAAAATAACTAGCGAAATGTCTGAACCGATGAGTGTTTGAAATGTTAAATAGCATCATTGAAGCAGCTTGTGAGAGAAGAAGATGACTCATAAAAGTTAGCGCTGGGCTATGCTCATTTCGCTCTTAACCGATACACACTATATACTATTTCCACTTTAGATCATGCTTTTGTCATTATTATTTATACATATGTATATTAATCGGACCCTTACTATTTCCACTTTAGATCATGCTTTTGTCATTATTATTTATACATATGTATATTAATCGGACCCTTAGTGAATATTAATAATACATACGTGGATATTAGAGATAGTCCTCATTTTCACCATGTAGTATGTGCAATATTTGCAGTGTCAAAACTTTATCAATACCCAAACTTTAGCCGTTACATGTTTAAGTGAGTGGAATCTGTTGCAAGTCCTTATATGTGGTTTATAGTACGTTAAATACAGTTCCGTTCTTCAAATACCACAAATCAGTGTTTAAAAAACTGCAGTCGAATTAGCAGAAGTCGCGATATTGTTGCTATTCACTACTTCAACTGCGAGCGATATCCAAAAGTATGTAAGTGCTTTTGCTTCTGCTTCTGAAAAAATCAGAAGTCGCATGCTTTGACTGGCGCAAAAATCAAACAGCTACGAAAATCAGAAATCAGCATAAGTCGCCGTTATTCGTTTTTCTGCTTTCTGATTTGCTGTAGCTTTCGATCGTATACATAAGTTGCCGCAGCAGCTATCGACAATTTTCGTCAGTCGTCGGCAGTCACAGTCGCGAAAAGTAATGCATTCGACTTTTTGCTACTTTTGATTTTTGTCGCTGTTGCTTTCGATCAGCAGCGTAAGTCGAAAAAAGCAAGAAGCGTCAGATTCGTAAAAAAAAATCCAATCATGGTTATTTTTGCCGAAAAACATTTCAGCGGCCTTCAGTAAACCCTTTTTATACAATTTTATTATTCATGATTTTAGTCAAAACCCCAAATCCATGAGCAGAGAAGAGTCCTCTCAAAACATGCAACTTTTGAGGGAGCTTAAGACTACTTTGTCTTAGCCAAACGGGTTTTTTCAATTTTGAAAATTATTTTACATACGGAAATTGAATTGAAATTTATTTCATGGAATGTAATTTGAAAATCGAGGAAATCGTATTATACAATGGCGAGAAAATACTTTGAGGTATTACGAAAACTTTGTATGCGTATTAAAAAATGTTGCGAACGAATTTGGCATTATTCGATGAAAGGATACATATATATAAATGAAATAATCAGACAGAATACACGTATTAGGGATATGAATTTTAAAGTATGGTCTGGACCGATATCATTCATATTCATATTCAGTGAAAGTTCTATTCGTTATAGAGAGCTGGGAAATTGGTGGATCGATTTCCCACATTTTCGACATTAAACTAAATCATATCCAGTGTTATACGTTCACTTTTGTTAAAATACTTTACAGACTGACCGATATAGGCTGGCGTCTTGAAACGTTGCAGTCAAATAAACATGAGATGGCACATCTCGTCCACCAGAAATCTATACAATTATTATAAAAATTAAAAAAAAAACAAGTAAGGAAGGGCTAAGTTCGGGTGTCACCGAACATTTTATACTCTCGCATGATAAAGTGATAATCGAGATTTCATTATACGTCATTTACATATTTTTCAAATACCGTATTTTTGTAAAGTTTTATTCCGCTGTCATCATTGGTTCCTAATGTACTATATATTATACAGAGAAGGCAACAGATGGAATTCAAAATAGCGTTATATTGGAAGAAGGCGTGGTTGTGAGCCGATTTCACCTATATTTCGTACATGTCATCAGGGTGTTAAGAAAATATTATATACCGAATTTCATTGAAATCGGTTTAGTAGTTCCTGAGATATGGTTTTTGGTCCATAAGTGGGCGAGGCCACGCCCATTTTCAATTTTTAAAAAAGCCTGGGTGCAGCTTCCTTCTGCAACTTCTTCCGTAAAATTTAGTCTTTCTGACGTTTTTTGTTAGTCCGTTAACGCACTTTTAGTGATTTTCAACATAACCTTTTTATGGGAGGTGGGCGTGGTTATTATCCGATTTCTTCCATTTTTGAACTGTATATGGAAATGCCTGAAGAAAACGACTCTGTAGAGTTTGGTTGACATAGCTATAGTAGCCACGCCCACTTTTCCAAAAAAATTACGTCCAAATATGCCCCTCCCAAATGCGATCCCTTGTGCCAAATTTCACTTTAAAATCTTTATTTATGGCTTAGTTATGACACTTTATAGGTTTTCGGTTTCCGCCTTTTTTGGGCGTGGCAGTAGGCCGATTTTGCCCATCTTCTTCCTTCCATACTTCTTATGGAGCCAAGGAATACGTGTACCAAGTTTCATCATGATATCTCAATTTTTACTCAAGTTACACCTTGCACGGACGGACGGACGGACGGACGGACAGACAGACATCCGGATTTCGACTCTACTCGTCACCCTGATCACTTTGGTATATATAACCCTATATCTGACTCTTTTAGTTTTAGGACTTACAAACAACCGTTATGTAAACAAAACTATAATACTCTCCTTAGCAACATTGTTGCGAGAGTATAAAAATGTGAACATCGTACGACTATATCCTATAGCTCCCATAGTAACAGTCATAATGGATTGATAAATTTTTTTTTTTTTAAGTTAGCGGCGAGCTCTGCGTGGTTTTAATAATAATAACAGAGTCTTCTTCTTTACTGGCATTGAAACCGCTTCTCGATTATAGCCGATTAACAACAGTGCGCCAGTCGTTTCTTCTTTTCGCAAGGTGGCGCCAACTGAAGATTCCAAGCGAAGCCAGGTCCAGGAGTACAAAAGTTAAATACACACATCCAAGAATACTCGCATTGATTGGTGGTACTCAAAAATGTTGGATTAACAGTAAAATAAGCTTAGATACAAAAAGAAAAAGATTTTTAATTTAAATTTCGCGTAAAAATCCATTCTTCGAAATACAAGGTGCGTTCCAAAGTTAACAGGACTTGAAAAACAGAACAAATGGTTTTTTCGGCAAAATTAATTTATTTTATTCAAAATAGTCTCCTTCTGCTTCAATACAGCTTTTTGCACGGTTCCAAAGCATGTCGAACGAGTGTTTTAGCTCGTTGGCCGGTATGACCGGCAGTATGCCGGTGCAAGCCTTTTGAATGGCCTCTACGTTTGCATAACGCTTTCCTTTCATGGGCAAATGCATTTTTCCGAAAAGGAAGAAGTCTCACGGTGCAATATCAGGTGAATACGGGGAGCGGTTAATGGTTAAAATGTGATTTTTATTCAAATAATCGGTCACAAGATTATCGAATGTTGAAAGCAATTTTTGGTTGTCAGTCAATTTAGGCGGAACAAACCGTGCACACACCTTTCGTAAGCCTAAATGTTTGGTCAAAATGCGATAAATTGATGTTTTGGAGATGTTCAATTCCATTTCCAAGAGTTTCAATGATGACTTCAGCTGGCTTTTGATGAATTCACGCACATTTTCGATGGAATTTCCGGTGATCACGGATTTTGATAGGCCCACATGTTGATCGTCATTTATGTCCTCACGACCACTTTGAAAACATTGAAACCACTCGTGCACTCTGCTACGGAATAGGCAATCATCGCTATAAACTTGTTACATCAATTGAAACGTTTCGGTAAAAGTTTTACCAATTTTAAAACAAAATTTAATGTTGGCTCTTTGTTCGAAGCTCATTTTCGCACCGATAACACAAACATACTGACACTTAAAACGTCATAACTTCACTTCCAATCAACGAAATGGCATGAAATTCTCACTAACGCACCAGTCGACATATAGATGGCGCCACCAGGGGGCTCTAGATTCAAAAAGTCCTATTTACTTTGGAACGCACCTTGTATGTAATAATTGTATGTCGCGAGTAAGTGTTTTTGATTGGTACAAATTATTCACTAAATTTTTTTGAAAAACTTTATCTCGTTAATGTGTTTTTTGACTTCCAGGATGTCATTAAACGTATTATTACTGGCGATGGGTCTTGGATCTATGCTCATGACCCGGAGAACGACTATCAATCGACCGAATATCGTGGCAAAAGTGAGCCGAAGTAAAAAAGAAAAACACCTCAAACCAGGTCTAAAATCAAAGTTTATGTTGGCAGTGCGTAAAAATTATGGGCCGACAACTCTTGAATTTTGCACCACAATAATGCACCGATGCATATTGCATTGGTTCTTCGTAGGTTTCATCACCGTATTCGCCTGATTTAGTTCCTCGTGGCTATTTAGCAAACTCAAAGGACTATTCCGGGGAAACCGTTTTGAGTAAATTGAAGACATTAAAAATAAATCGCTATGCGCATTGAAGGCACAGATCCGCTCCCATTCTACCGACAGCGGTTCTAGGGTGCCTTTACTTGCTTACTCATGTGCTTTACAGTTTCCTGAGATTCCGCTGTGGTCTGCCACTCATATCAGTCTTATCTCAAAGACACTCGATGCCATTGATAGCGAGGTTAGGTCTTCGATCAGCTCTGATCGCATTGTTAATGAGTTCAAGGCTAGAATCGCCGCTCTGGCCTGGAAGATACTGCAATAGTGAGAAAGTCTGAAACTGACAGTGGGCCCTCCACCAACCTTTCCCACAAGCTTTGACTTGAAAAATTGTTTTTATTTAAAATTAAAAGAAAAATATTAATATCCAAATTTTTTATTTTTATACAAATTTAAACTGATCATACGTTATTTTGTTTCGGAAATGAAAATTCAAAATAACGTAAAACTTCTTCTTTTTAATTGGCGTAGACACCGCTTACGCGATTATAGACGAGTTAACAACAGCGCGCCAGTTGTTTCTTCTTTTCGCTACGTGGCGTTAATTGGATATTCCAAGCGAAGCCAGGTCCTTCTCCACTTGGTCCTTCCAAAGGAGTGGAGGTCTTCCTCTTCCTCTGCTTCCCCCGGCGGGTATTGCCTCGAATACTTTCAGAGCTGTAGTGTTTTCGTCCATTCGGACAACATGATCTAACCAGCGTAGACGATGTCTTTTACTTCGCTGAACTATGTCAATGTCGTCATACGTATATCTCATACAGCTCATCGAAAATGATTTTACAATTTTATCGTGCTATAAATTTTAACCTTCAATAACTTTAACAGAAAATATAATTTTGACGAAATATTTATGTACATTATATCACGGGGTATGCGTCTGATCCCCTTCCTTATGAACTGTTAATTTTCCAAATCAGTGATTTTGCGAAATGGACCACTTGACGTGGTTTGACCCAGGGGCAGACGGACAGACAACTTGTCTCGTCATCCTGACCTTATATACATATGTATATGGTATACATCCATTTATGTATTAGGGTGTTTTTTTTTTGAACTATTCATTTTATTCAATCCCCTCATGAAATTTCCTTGGAAATACCCTGAAAAAAATTTCCTGAAAATTTAAGCCTTTAATTTTAACACTTAGTACTCGAGCAGGGCATGTAAAGATTTTCTATTGAAAATAAATAAAAATCTTTATTTTTTATCTTTAAATTTCTTTAGCTCAGAGGCATTTTATTGCATCGCTTTGACTGTGTCTAAAGTTAGAATTCCCAGAATTGAACACTCTACTAAGGTGCCCATTGCGACAAAGTCGCAACTCACACCGATTTTACCATAAAATTCGCAATTGAAATTCGAGAAAATTTTATTTGCTACAAAAAAAGGTCGAAGCGCAAAATCGCTACCATTAATACTTCTCGAGATATTCGGCTTTTTAAGTAAGGCTGCATAAAATTTTCATAGATTTTTTAGCTCAATTTATAGCTAAATATAATTTCATTTAAAAAGGGGAAAAAAACAAAATAAATTACTTAATAATAGTTTTAATTTATTTTAAAGATAATTAAGACGTTAGAAATAAAGAAATTGAATCACAGTGAATATATTAGTTAAAAATACAAAAAATCATATTTTAAGAAATTTCCTTCTTTGTTATTTTCTACATAATGAATACTGGCGCTATGATTGAAAAATTGTTTGTTTTTCATCTTCATTATGAGTTAAAGCTTCTTTTAGCGATATCATTTACCACTTTCAATTTTCTAAATGTCTCAAGACATTTTTAGTAATCAGGATTTTATTCCCATGCGTGTACTTCAGTATTCAAAAAATCATAAGGAAGGTCAAACTGTTTGAAGATGAACGATGAATTTGGGGTCACAAACTGATATTTATATCAGCAAGTAAAGAAATTATGCTATAAAGCACTGAGTAATGCTTATTTGGTGACAAGCACCAGGTGCTTTAAATTTCCCATATCCAGACCACCCAAAAATATATTACTCAGTACTAAAAATTCTTTATAGTCGTAGCTTGGATAATGGCTCTAATTTAAAAACAGAAAAAAAAATAAGAAAGTGAGAAAACTTGTTTTACTTTCGTCAAAAAAAAAAAAATAGTATTTACAAATATTCATACGCAAATAGATCTAAAATATGTAAATTAAATCAGATTGAAATCTCAACCCACTCAAATCAGTACTAAAAATTTGTTTATAAGTTTTTAAAGCTAAACATTAAATTGTTAGAGTGTAAAATTGCTTATATATACTTTCAATTGCTTCTCTATAAAACCAAGAATATCTTCTCTTTTGTGATTCAAGATTGCAGCAATTCATTCATCGTTTGTACCGATTTCGTAAATGGAAGTATAAATTTTATTCCAATTACAAATATTTGGATCACTTGTGGCTGGCCAAGCAACTTCTGCGACGATCTGTAGCATTAATTCAGACGTATGATGGCGACAAGCAAGCTCCGTTACTATCACCTTAAAATAATTTCATGTTTTAATTAAAATAGTTAACGGAAAATATAAACTAATACTAATTTAAACAATATTAATATATTGTTCACAAGTCTTTGCAACTGTTGGATCACAACACATTGCTTTAATATTGTCGCAAATATTCCATTTCATCAGAGTTTCAAAAACTGCTGAAGCTTGACTCACCCCTGTATCATCAGAAAGAAACGGAGCTTGTAATATATTTTTGTATTTGTTCTAGAGATGAGAATTGAAAGCCGTTTTGCTTTTATGTCATTTTCTGCAATTTCTTCTTTTTTAATTGAAACAACAATTTCTATCACTCGTTTGAGTGCAATCTAGGGTTGATACTAGTTCTGGAGTTAAAATGTTGATTTTCTTCATCTTAGGAGGTACCGAAAATTCATTCTTAAAATCCGAACAAGCTCGCTCCAACCTACTGGAATGTGATGTAAGACTATAAAAGCTCGATGACACTGAGTGTTTTAAGCCTAAAATTAAATATTTATTGTTGTTAAGTTAATAAATGTAACAAATTCAAGCACTTTTATAAGACTTCCAGCATATGTGATTTAATAAAAATATAGTAGCAAGCAATTTTTTGTTAGTAAGAATATTTTTTTCTTTCCAAAAGTTTTAGACTCTTGAAAGCTATCAAGCAAAGCTCTTGACTGTAAATTAAGATTGCTTTCACAATTAAATTAATGTTTGTTCATCACACTAAAACGGTCTTAATTACTGACAAATTATTGATGATTAAATGTAAGAATTTATGATTATAGGGATATAGACAAGAGGCTATATCGTGTTGTCGTTCTCATTATCTCCATTAGTTATTTCTTGTTCCATATTAGATTTTTTACCACCGAGGTATTTGATATATCGAACAATTTATTTAGTTTTGACTGAACTTTTCAACTTGCATTTTGATTTTTGTCTTTCTTTCTTTTGATACTATGCTGAGGACGAATAGTTTTTATCATAAAATTTGCCCAAACAGCATTAATATCGCTAATAACACTCAAGGCACTGTTTCGAATAGTAATATTTAGACACTGATGTTTATAAATAAACAAATTTAACACTTCACCATAAGATGGTAGTTCATTAATATTTATTTGACTTGTTTCAAATCCAACTAAATAATTGTAAGTGTTATGTCGATCAGTATACGCCACGCTTTGTTCTTACTCTTATAATTGAAATTACAATAAATGTGAAAAAACTCTAGCAACTAGGGCTATCGGTTGCATTTGGTTAAATAATATATAACTTAGATTAATTTATGAATATTTAAAAGTTTTAAATAATTGAAAATATTTTTGACATTGTCTTCGTTTGGGGTGTTTAGTATGGATATGGGATCTTGAAATACGGTGGATCGGTGGGGGTTTAAAGATTGGCATTCCTTAAGGATATGGGTGATTGTTAAAAGAGATGAGTTGCAGAAATGGAACGTTGGCTGTGACTCCTTTTTCATCAAGTGAAGATGTGTAAGACGGGTGTGCCCAAGGCGTAATTTTATAAATTATTTGTACATTACAGCTGTGGTATTGGTTGGTAGTCTTATTGCGTCTTTGTCTTGATTTATGTTTCTGTAATGACCAATTTCTTTGCTCCATTCGTATTGAACTTTTTTGCGAAGGTCTTATAATATCTCACTTTTGATTCGCTTTTTCGGAAATGGAATAAATAGCTGAAGGGTAGATGTTGTAGCCAATTTGGCTGCTTTATCTGCTAGCTCGTTTCCTGTTATATCAACATGACCTGGGATCCACATGAGCTTGATTCTTTTTTTAAGTTTATTAAGGAAGTCCTAATGGTAGATATTTCTTCTGAGTGGTTATTGAGGTTATCAACTCCATGCAGTATTGCTTTGCTGTCTGTGCAGATAATAAACTTAGGACAGCTTGAATTTCAGCCTCGTAAGGTGATCTTGTAAAACTCCGTTTGCTATGAGATCACCATTTTCATGGACTACTGCAAAAGATGTTCCATTATTATTTTTTGACCCATCCGTAAATAGCAATTTCCAGTGGTTGTTTTTTAATGGAGCGGGCGCCTCTAGAATTGCTTGTTCATAGATTAGTGGGCTAGTTGAGTCTTTATTGTACACAGAAAGCGTGTTGATAACTGATTCGGAACATAACAACCAAGGGGGATTGATATGTTTCCCTGAGTTTTTGATTACCCGTTGCTGTGTTTGCTTTATCATATACTCGTAGAACATCTTCACAAGACCTGATTGTATAGCTATGGTTTAAGTAGCTTTATTTCCTTATCCAAAATTGAGTTATTGTTACAACATATGATGTTAACAGAACGTGCTCTAATATAAACGACACGATCTACTAATGAAAGAAAATCACCTTCGGCTAGCAGATATTTGACCGGAGTTGTCCGAAATCGGACAGCAGCATGATATGCGTCAATTATTTACGTAAGCGATGATTTCGAGGTCTTGCCATAAATTTTCAATCCATAGTCAATTTTTCCGAGGATGGTAAGCTTTATAAAATTTATGACTGTGTTAGTGTGGATATGGCTTTTGTTTGAGGAAAGGTATTTTATTATACAAGTATTGAGTCTGTAGGCGAGATCTCGCTTAATGTACGTACAATGTTTGTTAAATGTGTTCCTTTTTCAAAATGCAACCCTAAAATGTTAATATTATTGAATTCAATATTTATTCTCCTGCAATTATGTTTTCTGCAGGAATGAAAATGCTTACGTTTTTGTAAAGAAAGTTTGGCGCCAGATCTTCTTGACCAGATGTGGATGCTATTTAATGCATTTTGGAAGATGGATTGGATATCATTTGGATATTTTTGTTGCACATAATGTAGAGGTCAACCGCGTACCGACAGAATTCTATGGTTTTTTGTTCTTTTAAGATTGTGACTATATATTCAAAAGCAATCAAAAGAAAGGCCTACTGACAATAGGAAGCCTTGAATGATTCCATTTGACAGAGGGAATAATGGAGAAAAGACCTTGTTAACCCTTACACGAAGTTTCCTGTTTGCTAAAAAATTTTTTATATAGTTGTACATTTTTTCTCCTGTTTTCCATTCCACTAGTTTGTTTAGTACAACGTGAACTCCTATATTATCGAATGCGCTTTGGAAATCTATTGCTAATATCAGTGGCGGATCCACGGGGGGAGGGGGATAAATTAGGGAAATTTGAAAGTTTCACTTGTTTGCTTGAAATATATTCTCAGCAATAAAAAAATGAAAATACAACAGTGACACTCTTCTCACCAAATACACTATGGAAATCACAACAAGATACTATCATAAATTGCATTATATGACCTGTCTAAACTTATTTAACCCTTTTCTGGGCGACTCACAGCGGAAGTACTAAATTCTGAATTGAGAAAGAGTCGAAGTCTTGAGTACAGTTTGAGACATATATGCCCCAAAGATACATAGAATTAATGAGGCGTTCGATAGTCGCAAGCGGCATCGTGTCCATATGTTTTTCGTAGTTCGTGGTGTCACCTAGCGTCAGTTGACACCATGAACCACAAAAAAGACATGATGCCGTTTGCGACTATCGAATGCCCCATAGGTTCGATATTTCTGCGGGCATACTAGGTGTGTTCAAAAAGTATCGCGAATTTTGTGTTTTTTCAAAAATTATTTATTTATTTATGAAAAGCTATTTTGTCCCCTTCAAAGTAATCCCCATGAGATATTATACACTTGTGCCAACGGTTTTTCCAATCTTCGAAGCACTTCAAAAAATCATTTTTTTTTTTTTATCTTCTTCAGCTCTTCCTTCGATGCCGTCTTTATCTCGTCAAGAGAAGCGTAACGTCGTCCTTTCATGGGCCTCGACTCACAGGGGGCCAGATCTGGGAATACGGTGGCTGCGGCATCATTAGTGTGTTGTTTTTGGCCAAAAAGTCGCGCCCAAGCATCGATGTGTGAGCAGGGGCATCGTGGTAGCCAATTTTTGGTTTCTGGCGGATTGCTTCGATGATCTGTCAGCAAACTGTCGCGGCATATATGTCTCATACTGTACAATTGGTACTATTGAGTATAAAAATATTCGACGCATGGTGACGTTTCATTTAAATCCGTTTCTCTCGCCAAAAATGCCTCAACTTGACTGTCCAATAGAATCACGCTATGCCCAGCTGAGCGGAATCATCTATATAGTAACTATAAGTTGCCCAAGTTACCCTTTTCATTTTCGCAAATTTCTGTGAAGTTATACCTTATTCTGGAAAATAAAGTGCCCAATTTTGAATATCTAAAATGGTAAGTATCGATGTTGTTTCGATTTTACTGTTCATTTTTGTGCGTGGTGAAATTTCACTGACATTCAAACGAGTGTTTACATAAAAATTGAGGTTAGGTTTGTTTATTCAACAATAGTAGTAATCAATTTTGCATATAGAACCCGAGTTTTAACTTGCCCTCGTCCTCGGAACCCGGCGATGCCCGACAATAACAGCTGGTGCGGAAACGCCTGGAAATCAGGCACGGAAATTTTCCCGGCTCTGTCGGGAAATGTTCCCGATTTTTATTCACATTTTGTAGAAAAAAAATATTCGGCCGGGTTCGAACCCTAGGCTGCGCAAGTGACCTGCCAGCTTAACCACTACGCCACGGGCGACTTTGAAATGTAGATCTCAAATATGATAGACCTCCGCTAAGCTGTTAAAACGGTTTGACAGACAATGAAGAAAATGAATCTCCGAATGGAGAAATGCACTACTAAAGGGACTGATGGATGTGCGGTCATGCTGTCAGATATCGGAGCAGTCAACGAAATTCGGAGAGAAGCAAAAAATGCTGTCATGACTCCGTGTTTCTCACACAAATTCAACAACAGTATTTCAAAATCAGTGAAAGTACGATTAATCGAAAACGTTGCCAGTGCCATACGAGAAGTCGACAAATTCTTCAAGAACTCATTTCCAAAACGTGTGACTGTATTAGCAAAGATACTTGGTGAAAAAATTGTCCAGTTGTGTGAAACAAGATGGGTAGAGAGGCACAATGCTGTTCTTCAATTTGTTGCGAAGTTACCGTTGATCATCGAAGCTCTGTCAAAAATCAGTGAGTGGAAGAACAGAGAAACAGCAGGCAAAGCAACAATTCTCATATCGGCTTTGTGCAAGTTCGAATTTATCGTCGGGCTCTTCTGTCTCAGCGACATTCTATCGCTCACCCATTCGCTCAGCGTAGTTCTTCAAAAGAAAGCAATTGATTTGGCGAAGGCATCAAAAATGATTGGGAAGTTGCTTGCCACGTTGGACGTTCAGAAGTCAAGAAAATGGCGGAAAAACTCGATATTGACGAAGCAAAACCGAGAACATGTGGTCGACACACGAATCGTGAAAATTACGACGTGAAAACTTGCGAAGATTACTAGGTGTCTGTCTACATAACTCTGCTGGATACCATCAAAGAAGATTTGGAATCTCGTTTTTCACAAGAAGTTTTGGATGGTTACCAATTGAGTGTGTTGCTCCCAGAAAAAGCAAGTCTTTTAAAAGAAAACTAAATCGATGGTCTAATCGGATGCTTGATAGAAAGATTCGGGAATTTTCTGGATGATGAAAAAAACGCACAAAAATTTAAATTCAAAGGTGAAAAATTGAAGGCAGCGAAATTCCAACTTCTGCACTGGAAACATTAAGAAAATGTGATGTCGACATATTCCCAACAATCCACACCTATCTCCGAGTATTCTGTACACTTCCCGTAACAAGCGCGAGCTCTAAAGTTTCTTTCTCTTATCTTCGCCGCATCAAAACATGGCTTACGACGACCATGCTCCAAGAAAGACTAGTTGGATTAGCGTTGCTTCATATGCATCATGACATCGAAATCACCGCCGAAGAAGTCATCGAAAGATTCGCAAAACTTGGCAGTCATCGTTTTGCATTATGAAACACGCAATGTAAAAGGATTTTTCTGTTTGAATATTTAATAAAATGAGCCACTTTGTAATTCATGCATATGGTTGACTTTTCGATTATAACCACTCTGTTTACCTAAAAATTGGAATTGATAATTTCGCAGTAATAAGTTTGAAACCCAAATCGAATGATAAATTCAATTTAACCCCTGCCCCAAGAATCGTCTCTGGATCCGCCACTGCTAATATAGACACATAATTTCTTACTGATAAATTTTTACTTATTAGGTGGTCAATATATAGCAGAGCATCTGTTGTGCTGGATCCTTTTTTAAAGCCAATTTGTTGTTGGGTAATTAACTTAGAGGAATTGAAGTACCACGTTAGTCTATTTGTTATCAATTTTTCTTGTAATTTCCCTAAGCATGGTAATAATTTTGGATGGAGATCTCATTTTTGCTTGGTTTAAGTATGGGTATGACTGTGGCTATTTTAAAATTCTGTAGGATAATGACATTTCATACGAAAATTTGTGTACTTATTCGGAGAAAAATTAATTTCTGCATTCAGAGTTGTATTTTTTTCTATTTGGAATTCAATAGGGAAGATTCCTACGGCATCCTACGGCAAAGAGAGAAGGGAGTAACGTTTTTCACTGCTCACTAACATTGCGCGCCCATAAGATAGGTCGTATCAGCTGACACGGTCCACGATTCTACGTTCTCCACTGTTTCTGCTATTAAATTTGGGAAGGTGATGCACTTTAAGAGCCGATGCCTTTGTTTACTATGTTGCTTTCGAATGTTTATTGATGATATGCCTTCGGTTTCTGCTTGTTTTGTTTGTTTGTGATGAGAGTGGTTAATTATTTGCGAAAAGGGTACAGTTGTGCCCACTACTTGCATAGGGTGTTGTTCTTTATATTTTCGAAGCGCCTCGCCCATGCTGATGTTTTCTAAAGTTTTTATGGTTAAGATTTCTTTAATTTGTTGGTATTTTGGACATGTTTTGTCAGATGAGGTGTGCTCGCCATAACAATTTGCACATGTTATGCGGCTGCATATTATGTCGCTATGGGGCGGAAGGTTACAAACGGGGCAAGATGGGTTATTTTTATACCATTTTTGGGTATGACAAAGTATTTGGCAGTTTTTGCCTCACGTGGGGTTGGGTATGTATGATTTCATTTTTAGTTAGTTGAAATCTATCGAAAGTTAAGACAATGAGGCCAATTTGAATTGGTTTTTCTATGGCTAGTTTGGTGAACTTGTATATGTTACTCCTTGGGAGCTTAGTTCACTAATAAGTTCTTTTTCGTCCACTTCGGCAAGATTTTTATCGAAAGCGACACCTTTTACTGAGTTTAAACTAGCGTGTAGTTTCATCGATATTGCACACATACCACAAAGGTCTTTTGATTTTAAAAAATTTTCGGTCGATTTTGCATTGTTTGCTAGGATTAATATGCTTCCATCTCTAAGTTTCGAAATGGAATCGATTTATTTAAAAATAGATTCAAGTCCTTTTTTAATTGCAAATGGGCTAAGTAAGTCTTTAGTCATCGGTCGGAGAGATCACTATATATTTGGTTTTTTTTCACTGTTTTGTTTATAGTGGGTATTTTGGGAAAGTTTTTGGCTTGCGAGTCAATCCGTGATCTTTTTGGAGAATTGACATCATCTGATAGCAAGGCAAATCTGTTCGAAGATTTAGCCGGCGGCCCAGGAGCCATTTTTTTCTAGGTATGTTTTGTTTTGTTTTCTGTGTTTTTTATAACAAAAAGAAGTAACACGAGTAAACACGAATTTATCGAGATGTGCACGAGAGATGCTAGAGAGCGTTTTCTGTAGTCAACACGTCCGATCGCTTTCTTAGCTGGTCGATGACTTACTAAAGAGTAAATATATACATATGCTTCCAATATTCTTTGACTTGTTCATAAACATCTTATTTTTCATTATATTTTTTTTCCTCCACGAAAATAATATAATACCAACGCATCAATTCGGGTTTCGTGAAAAACATAGCACGATAGAGCAAGTAAATCGAATTACTAACGACAAAAGAAAAGCATTTGAACACAAAGAGCACTGTTCAGCTATATTTCGAGATGGCAGGCATTTGATAAGGTGTGGCATGAAGGCCTTTTATATAGAACTAAAAACATTCTGCCTTTAGAATTGTATAAAACATTGGAGTCTTATTTAAAAAATAGACAATTTATGGTAAAAGTGGGAGATTTCATATCTGATGAACAACATAATATATTATGCGGATGACACAGCTTTAGTGAGCCGTAATAAATGCCACATTACTCCTTGAGTTCTGCCGAAGAATGGCTAGCCAACAGCGCGCCAGTCGTTTCTTCTTTTCGCTACGTGGCGCCAATTGGATATTCCAAGCGAAGCCAGGTCCTTCTCCACTTGGTCCTTCCAACGGAGTGGAGGTCTTCCTCTTCCTCTGCTTCCCCCGGCAGGTATTGCGTCGAATACTTTCAGAGCAGGAGTGTTTTCGTCCATCCGGACAACATGACCTAGCCAGCGTAGCCGCTGTCTTTTAATTCGCTGAACTACGTCAATGTCGTCGTATTTCTCGTACAGCTCATCGTTCCATCGTCTGCGATTTTCGCCGTGGCCAATGCGCAAAGGACCATAAATCTTTCGCATAATTTTTTCTCGAAAACTCGTAACGTCGACTCATCGGTTGCTGTCATCGCCCGAGCCTCTGCACCATATAGCAGGACGAGAATTATGAGTGACTTATAGAGTTTAGCTTTTGTTCGTCGAGAGAGGACTTTACTTTTCAATTGCCTACTCAGTCCGAAGTAGCACCTGTTGGCAAGAGCAATCCTGCGTTGGATTTCCATGCTGACATTGTTAGTGGTGTTTACGCTGGTTCCAAGATAGACGAAATTATCTACAACTTCAAAGTTATGACTGTCAACAGTGACGTGAGAGCCAAGTCGCGAGTGCGACGACTGTTTGTTTGATGACAGGAGATATTTCGTTTTGCCCTCGTTCATTGCCAGACCTATTTTCTGTGCTTCCTTGTCCAGCCTGGAGAAAGCAGAACTAACGGCGCGGGTGTTGAAGCCGATGATATCAATATCATCGGCATACGCCAGCAGCTGTACACTCTTAAAGAAAATGATACCTTCTCTATTTAGTTCTGCAGCTCGAACTATTTTCTCCAGAAGCAGGTTGAAGAAGTCGCACGATAAGGAGTCGCCTTGTCTGAAATCTCGTTTGATATCGAACGGCTCGGAGAGGTCCTTCCCGATCCTGACGGAGCTTTTCGAGTTACTCAACGTCAGTTTACACAGCCGTATTAGTTTTGCGGGGATACCAAATTCAGACATCGCGGCATAAAGGAAGCTCCTTTTCGTGCTGTCGAAAGCAGCTTTGAAATCGACGAACAGGTGGTGTGTGTCGATTCTTCTTTCACGGGTCTTTTCCAGGATTTGGCGCATGGTGAATATCTGGTCGGTTGTTGATTTTCCAGGTCTGAAGCCACACTGATAAGGTCCAATCAGTTTGTTGAAGGTGGGCTTTAATCTTTCACACAATACGCTCGATAGAACCTTATATGCGATGTTGAGGAGGCTAATCCCACGGTAGTTGGCGCAGATTGTGGGGTCTCGATTGGGGAATCGGGTTCGCCTTCTTCTGGCGAAGTGTTCCCTCCATAATTTAAGTATGCTCTGGGCATCGGGGACTAGATCACGTTTGGGGGTTCTACAAGAGTATGCTCCGGTCTTCAAACCCTCTGTAAGCCGCCGCATTTTTTCGTAGAATTTTCGAGCATTACCCCTGTCGGCCAGCTTATCAAGCTCTTCATACTCACGCATTTCGGCCTCTTTCTTCTTCTGTCTACAAATGCGTCTTGCTTCCCTCTTCAACTCTCGGTATCTATCTCATCCCTCACGTGTAGTGGTCGATCGTAACGTTGCGAGGTAGGCAGCCTGTTTTCTCTCCGCTGCGACACGGCACTCCTCGTCGTACCAGCTGTTCTTTTGCACTATCCGAAAACCAATGGTTTCGGTTGCAGCTGTACGTAAGGAGTTTGAAATGCCGTCCCACAGTTCCCTTATAACGAGTTGTTGACGAGTGCTCAAAGAGAGCAGGAGTGCAAGCCGAATAGAAAATCGTTCGGCTGTCTGTTGTGATTGCAGCTTCTCGACGTCGAACCTTCCTTGTGTTTGTTGGCGTGCGTTTTATGCTGCACAGAGGCGGGTGCGATTCTTGGCTGCAACAAGATAGTGGTCCGAGTCGATGTTAGGACCTCGGAGCGCACGCACATTTAAAACACTGGATACGTGTCTTCCGTCTATCACAACATGATCGATTTGGTTGGTAGTTTTTCGATCCGGAGACAGCCAGGTAGCTTGATGAATCTTTTTATGCTGGAATCTAGTACTACAGATAACCATATTTCGGGCCCCGGCGAAGTCGATCAGCTTCAACCCATTTGGGGATGTTTCGTCGTGGAGGCTGAATGTACCGACCATAGTGCCAAAGATACCTTCTTTACCCACCCTGGCGTTAAAGTCGCCAAGCACGATTTTAACATCGTGGCGGGGGCAGCTCTTATAAGTGCGCTCCAAGCACACATAAAAGACATCTTTGGTCACATCGTCCTTCTCTGCCGTCGGGGCGTGGGCGCAAATCAGCGATATGTTGAAGAACCTCGCTTTGATGCGGATTGTGGCTAGACGTTCATTAACCGGAGTGAATGATAGTACTCGGCGACGGAGTCTCTCTCCCACCACGAATCCAACACCAAACTTGCGCTCCTTTATATGTCTCTGTCCTTGTCCCGTCCATCGCATTTCTTGAACGGCGGTGATGTCAGCCTTTATTTTTGCGAGGACATCAACCAGCTGGGCAGCGGCACCTTCCCAATTAAGGGTCCGGACATTCCAGGTGCATGCCCTCAAATCGTAGTCCTTATTTCGTTTGCCATCGTCGTCATCAAAAGGGGGGTCTCTCAACCAAGGCTGCTTTTTCTCTTTCATTGGAGTGTTTTTTTACGTGGCGGGGATGTTTCGCCTTCTCACATTAGCTCGCCTTCGAACGGATGTTCTTAGGCTACCCAGAGGATACTTGGTCAAAGACCGGAAGTAGTGAGCTGCTTGAGCCATGTGTAAAAGAATCGTTTCTGGCCACTCCCAAGTGAATGGCGATCAGAGAACTTTCCTCACTTGCGTGAACTTCTTCACATGACCCCATCCTCCAACAACAAAATGCTTTTATATAATGCGCTCATAAAACCGATTTGGATGTATGACATTCAACTCTGGGGTACGACCTGTGCAACTAATATTGATATTTCAAAGGTTCCAATCAAAATTACTTAAAACAATCACGTGTTCACCATGGTACATGTGTAATGAAAATATACATAAAGATCTTGGTATTCCTATGGCAAAGAAAAAAGTAGAGGAGAGTAGAATTAAATATATATCTAAACTCCGATATCACCCAAACCTTTTGTCTAATGCTTTGTTACATTCCTGCGATCAAACACGCCTGCGCACTAAAGAGCAACGTATCACCAATACAGCTCAGTTATTTGCTTAAGTTTGTCTAAATTTTAATGTTAGGCTTTTAAAACAAAAATCAGATTCAATAAATAAAGAATAATCAGCATTTATAAGAAAATTTAAAAAAAATCAAACAACGTCTTTTTTGAAATTTTATCTCTACATTGTATTATAGTTTCAAATTTTCAACTATTCAATCATTTGCAAACTGATGATAGAAAACACAGGTCCACAAAAAAAATAGGATGAAAGGTTCCTTTGACCAAACAGGGTGTATTACATGTACTTTGGGCCGCTGAAACCGAATCTGAAGTCCGTTTTGCTCCATCACGTCAGGATTTTTTTCTAACCTCAAAATACATGTCGGATTTTACTTGACGGAAAAAAGTTTAAAAATATTAAAGGGGTTTTGAGGGGTCCTTGCTTACGAAATTAAAGACAAATTTTCAAAATACAAAATGGCGGATACAATATGGCCGTCAAAGTTTTCAAAAAATTCTTGAATTTTCAAAAAATTCTTAAATTTTTAAGAATTTCTTCAATTTTTATAAAATTTTGTATCAAGGGATTTTCGAGGTCATTGATTTCGAAATTAAAGATAAGTTTTCAAAATACAAAATAGCGGTCAGAAAAAAAATTCTTGAACTTTCATAAAACTTTGTACAGAGGGGTTCTTAGGGTCGCTGATCACTTATTTAAAGTCAGATTTTCAAAATACAAAATAGAAAATCCAATATGGCTGTCGGATGTATAAAAATTTCTTTAATGTTCACAAAACTTAGTATATACATATCTAGAAGTTTTTAGGGCCGCTGCCCACAAATTATATCGTGTGCCTGCATCCAGGGCACCTCCACGTGGGGACGGCGGGCAACGGAGTTGTTCCGTGATCCGGCAGAGCCCCTGGATCACGCTCCTTTAGGTGAGTCTGCAATGGGTTTAGTTGTACGTGTACGTGACCCTAATCCAATTTTAGAGAAGTAACACAAAAATTTTTGGGGAATACAAAAGATCCCAATTACGCAAATATTGTCAAGAAAATGTTAAAGAATTATGAACAAGTAAGGAAGGGCTAAGTTCGGGTGTCACCGAACATTTTATACTCTCGCATGATAAAGTGATAATCGAGATTTCATTATCCGTCATTTACATATTTTTCAAATACCGTATTTGTGTAAGGTTTTATTCTGCTATCATCATTGGTTCCTAATGTATATAATATACAGAGAAGGCATCAGATGGAATTCAAAATAGCGTTATATTGAAAGAAGGCGTGGTTGTGAACCGATTTCACCCATATTTCGTACATGTCATCAGGGTGTTAAGAAAATATTATATACCGAATTTCATTGAAATCGGTTTAGTAGTTCCTGAGATATGGGTTTTGGTCCATAAGTGGGCGAGGCCACGCCCATTTTCAATTTTTAAAAAAAGCCTGGGTGCAGCTTCCTTCTGCCATTTCTTCCGTAAAATTTAGTGTTTTTGACGTTTTTTGTTAGTCGGTGAAGGCACTTTTAGTGATTTTCAACATAACCTTTGTATGGGAGGTGGGCGTGGTTATTATCCGATTTCTTCCATTTTTGAACTGTATATGGAAATGCCTGAATAAAACGACTCTGTAGAGTTTGGTTGACATAGCTATAGTAGTTTCCGAGATACGTACAAAAAACTTAGTAGATGGCGGGGCCACGCCCACTTTTCCAAAAAAATTACTTCGAAATATGCCCCTCCCTAATGCGATCCCTTGTGCCAAATTTCACTATAATATCTTTATTTATGGCTTAGTTATGACACTTTATAGGTTTTCAGTTTCCGCCATTTTGTGGGCGTGGAAGTGGACCGATTTTACCCATCTTCAAACTTAACCTTCTTATGGAGCCAAGGAATACGTGTACCAAGTTTCATCATGATATCTCAATTTTTACTCAAGTTACAGCTTGCACGGACGGACGGACAGACAGACATCCGGATTTCAACTCTACTCGTCACCCTGATCACTTTGGTATATATAACCCTATATCTGACTCTTTTAGTTTTAGGACTTACAAACAACCGTTATGTGAACAAACCTATAATACTCTCCTTAGCAACTTTGTTGCGAGAGTATACAAATTGTGATGCCTAATGAATCTAAAACTGCACTTTCTTCATTCACACGTCGAATATTTTCCTGAAAATTTGGGTGACTTTAGTGAGGAGCAGGGCGAGAGATTCCACCAGGATTTACAAGAGATGGAAAAGAGATATCAGGGGGTATGGAATGACCACATGTCAGCAGACTACTGTTGGTCACTAAAAAGAGAGACTTCAAATCCACATAAATGAAAAGCACTACGAAGATCATCTGATACTATAAAAACTCGTTACTATTAAACAAATTAATACAAACGAATCAGCCTTTTTGTATTTTGAAAATTTACCTTTAATTTCGAAATCAATGACCTCGAAAATCCCTTGATACAAAATTTTATAAAAATTGAAGAAATTCTTAAAAGTTTAAGAATTTTTTGAAAATTCAAGAATTTTTTGAAAACTTTGACGGCCATATTGTATCCGCCATTTTGTATTTTGAAAATTTGTCTTTAATTTCGTAAGCAAGGGCCCCTCTAAGCCCCTCTATCCCAAAATTAAGCTAAATCCGTTAATATTTTTAAATTTTTTGCTGTCAAGTAAAATCCGATATGTATTTTGAGGTTAGGAAAAAATCCTGACGTGATGGAGCAAAACGGACTTCAGATTCGGTTTCAGCGGCCAAAAATACATATAGTACACCATGTTTGGTGAAAGGAACCTTTTATCGATTTTTTTTTGTGGAGCTGTGAATTGATTTATGGTAGAATAGAACATAACAAATTGAACTTACTTAAAAAGCCGAATATCTCGAGAAGCATTATTGATAGCGATTTTGCACTTGCACCTTTTTTGTAGCAAATAAAATTTCCTACAAGTTTGTCATTTACATATTTTCTCTAGCTCTTGTCATTTACGAGAAATATACATACAAAACAAGTAAGGAAGGGCTAAGTTCGGGTGTCACCGAACATTTTATACTCTCGCATGATAAAGTGATAATCAAGATTTCATTATACGTCATTTACATATTTTTCAAATACCGTATTTTTGTAAAGTTTTATTCCGCTATCATCATTGGTTCCTAATGTACTATATATTATACAGAGAAGGCATCAGATGGAATTCAAAATAGCGTTATATTGGAAGAAGGCGTGGTTGTGAACCGATTTCACTTATATTTCGTACAAGTCTTCAGGGTGTTAAGAAAATATTATATATCGAATTTCATTGAAATCGGTTTAGTAGTTTCTGAGATATGGTTTTTGGTCCATAAGTGGGCGAGGCCACGCCCATTTTCAATTTTTAAAAAAAGACTGGGTGCAGCTTCCTTCTGCAATTTCTTTCCTTAAAATTTAGTGTTTCTGACGTTTTTTGTTAGTCCGTTAACGCATTTTTAGTGATTTTCAACATAACCTTTGTATGGGAGGTGGGCGTGGTTATTATCCGATTTCTTCCATTTTTGAACTGTATATGGAAATACCTGAAGAAAATGACTCTGTAGAGTTTGGTTGACATAGCTGTAGTAGTTTCCGAGATACGTGCAAAAAACTTAGTAGGGGCGGGGCCACGCCCACTTTTCCAAAAAAATTACTTCCAAATATGCCCTACTTTATGGTTTTTGGGTTTTGCCCTTTTGTGGGCGTGTGGGCCGATTTTCCCATCTTA